>NW_024059564.1:100339-145339 GCF_016432855.1 Salvelinus namaycush | reverse complement strand
AATATGTAAAACCTGCAAATGAATAATTCTTTATTATGAGGAAACGAGAGAATCTCAGGACTTGATAATGCGAGAGAGAGAGAGAGGGAGTGTGTGTGTGTGTGTACGCGCATGTGTGTGTAGCGTTTGAAGTGCCTATGTTGCATCTGCGCACGTTGTGTTTGTGTGCGTGTGTTTAAGATTCCGTTATCCCTGCCTGTGTCCTGGGAACCAATCAAAACTGTTCTGTCTCTGCTTGGACCAATCAAGACTGTTCTATCTCTGCTTGAACCAATCAAGACTGTTCTGTCTCTGCTTGGACCAATCAAGACTGTTCTGTCTCTGCTTGGACCAAACAAGACTGTTCTGTCTCTGCTTGGACCAATCAAGACTGTTCTGTCTCTGCTTGGACCAATCAAGACTGTTCTGTCTCTGCTTGGACCAATCAAGACTGTTCTGTCTCTGCTTGGACCAATCAAGACTGTTCTGTCTCTGCTTGGACCAAATCACAGCTATCATGTTGAGTTTGAGTCTAATAGTCTTGTTCGTTCTGCAGTGGCCGGCACGGTCCGCAACGCCATCCAGAGCGCCTAACGATGTCTCGCTGGAGAATGTGTCTCCCGAGGGAATACTGCCTGACAACGGGGGATGAGGATTCCATAAGGAGAAGTGAGCGCTCTGTTTCATCCAGCTCACTGGGGAATTCACATCCCACTACTCACACAAACACACACACAGAGTAATACGCACACTCACTCGAGTATGCACACAAAGACACACACATGCAACCACACACATGCACTCCCCCTCCCTCCCTTCTCCCTCCTTCCTGCCACTACACCCCTGACGGCAGTCCTCTGGTGATATCAATAAGAAAGCAGGTCCAATCAATGGCTCAGTGTCTCACCATCCCATCAGTCTGTGATCCTCCCCTACACACCAGATTACACAGCCTAAACCTCCCTCCCATCACAACCCACAGGAGCCTCTCTCCCCGCTTTATTCATAGACAGACACACAGAGACATACATACACCTTGTTGCAGGCTAAATAACCATGTAGCTCTTTATGTATTGCAATGACTTCTGACAGCTGTTGTGCTGCTGTGAGACTGTGTGAGAACAATACATCCTTGATCGAGGAGAAAGTTGAAGTCTAAAATCCCTGACTATTACTTTCTGTGTTTTCTCCGAGCTAGACGGAGGTGTGACCCAAATCCTTCAGCTTTTCTGATGATTGGACTGAACGTTAGATCAGAGGAGTCCAGTGGGGTGGTGGGGGGAGATGGGGAAGGGAAGAGGAGGAGGAGGGTCAACACTATCTATCTGGCCATGGTAGAGAGGACGAAGGGGGTGCTGTGCTTTCAAAACACAAATGCACTTTTCAAACGCGAATCATAATCTTACTGTAACTTTCACCCTAAAATTTACCTGTTAACACAAATGCTAACCCAAGCCAAACCTTAAAGGAGCAATCTGCAATTGCTATATCCGTTTTGGGACTTGTAAATTAATGATATATAGCTATTGATTCTTAAAGAATATTACTTGGAAATGCCTCATGAGCTTAGTTTAACTGTAACCACATCAGGACCCAAAATATAAGCTTGTTTTACTCCACTGTTTGTGAACAATGTCATTGTAAACAAACACGGTATAGCTTCAAAACATGGAGTGGGCTAGGACGGGTCCATCATTTACCTCCTCTGAGTGGACACTTTCCTGACCTGTGACCCCGGCACATGACATTTAATTAAGAGGTGGTATGATGCTGCTGGCATCCTTCCCACTGTTTAATGATCTAAAACTACCTTCTCATTTTAATATGGCTCCTATCCAACTCACTCCTCTCTATACCTCTTCCACACACACACACACACACACACACACACACACACACACACACACACACACACACACACACACACACACACACACACACACACACACACACAAAGGTTATTATAGTTTTGCGTTTTATTTTTTTTATTTTTTTCAAAAATACATTTTTGTTTAGTTTCAGTTGGTTTTAGATGTGATTTACTAGTTTTTATTTAGTTTAAGTTTTATAAAAACATGTATATTTCTTTGTTATATTATTGACAGTGGGCTCCAAAAAAAGTGACATATTTTTTGTTGTTTTGGCTCTGTACGCCGTCAATTTGGATTTGAAATGAAACAATGACTATGAGGTTAAAGTGCAGACTGTCAGAATTAATTTGAGGGTATTTTCATCCATATCAGGTGAACCGTTTTGTACATAGTCCTCCCATTTTAGGGGACCAAAAGAATTGGGACAAATTAATTTATGTGTATTAAAGTAGTCAAATGTTTAGTATTTGGTCCCATATTCCTAGCTAGAGCTTCTTAAGACTATGGGTCAGTATTCGGAAGTTCGGATGACTGACGTGCCCAAAGTAAACTGCCTGTTACTCAGGCCCAGAAGCTAGGATATGCATATAATTGGTAGCATTGGATAGAAAACACTCTGAAGTTTCTAAACGGTTAAAATAATGTCTATGAGTATAACAGAACTGATATGGCTGGCGAAAACCCGAGGAGAATCCATCCGGAATGTTTTTGTTGTCAAGGTCACCACCCATTCAAATGCTTGTCTATGGCATATTCAAAGGAAATCCTCCCAGATTGCAGTTCCTATGGCTTCCACTACATGTCAACAGTCTTTAGAAAGGTTTTCAGGCTTGTTTTTTTTTAAATGACTTAGTAGTTGTAGTTTTTCAATGTGGCTCTCATTTTGGACTGTAGTCTGTGGCGCGCGTGGATGAGGGTGCGCACTTCGTTATTTATTTCCGGTATTGAACATATTACATTCCGTCTTAAATTGTATCATTTATTTACATATTAGTGTACTTGAGGATTGATTAGAAACGTTGTTTGACTTGTTTGGACGAAGTTTATTGGTAACTTTTGGGATTGCTTTTGGGATTGCTTTGTATGCATGAGTGGAACGGGTGGATTACTGAAGCAAACGTGCCAACTAAACTGACTTTTTTAGGATACAAAGAAGGACTTTATAGAACAAAACGACCATTTGTTGTGTAGCTGGGAGCCTTGGGATTGCATACAGAGGAAGATCTTCAAAGTTAAGTGATATATTTTAGCGCTATTTCTGACTTTTGTGATGCCTCTGCTGGTTTGGAAAATGTTTTTAATGCTTTTGTATGCGGAGTGCTGTCCTCAGATAATCGCATGGTATGCTTTCGCCATAATGCCTTTTTGAAATCTGACAAAGTGGCTGGATTAACAAGAAGTTAAGCTTTTATGATGACACTTGTATTTTCATGAATGTTTAATATTACGATTTTTGTATTTTGAATTTCGCGCTCTGCAATTTCACCGGATGTTGTCGAGATGAGGCGCTAGCGTCCCACCTAGCCCAAAGAGTAACTGTACAAACTTGTTGGATGCATTTGCTGTTTGTTTTGGTTGTGTTTCAGATTATTTTGTGCCCAATAGAAATGAATGATAAATAATGTATTGTGTCAATTTTGGAGTCACTTTTATTGTAAATAAGAATATAATATGTTTCTAAACACTTCTACATTAATGTGGATGCTACCATGATTATGGATAGGCCTGAATAACTCTTGAATAATGATGAGGGAGAAAGTTACTGTCGCGACTTCTACCGAAGTCGGTTCCTCTCCTTGTTCGGGCGGTGTTCGGCGGTCGACGTCACCGGTCTTCTAGCCATCGCCGATCCATTTTTTCATTTTCCATTTGTTTTGTCTTGTTTTGCCACACACCTGGTTTTCATTCCCTCATTACGTGTTGTGTATTTAACCCTCTGTTCCCCCCATGTCTTTGTGTGGTATTGTTTGCTGTAAGTGCTTGTGCACATTTGTTGTCTGGTGCGCGTCGGGTTTTGTACCCATTCTTTATTATTCTGGATGCCAGTGGTTACGTTCATGGAACGTCTGGGGGTCTCGATCAGCCTTACCTCGGGTTTTCACCCCGAGAGTAACGGGCAGGTGGAGAGAGTTGTGGGATGGATGTGGGTAGGTTTCTGAGGTCTTATTGCCAGGACCGGCCGGGGGAGTGGGCAGCGTTCGTGCCCTGGGCAGAGATGGCCCAGAACTTGCTCCACCACTCCTCCACTAACCTCTCCCCCTTCCAGTGCGTACTGGGGTATCAGCCGGTTCTGGCTCCTTGGCATCAGAGTCAGACTGAGGCTCCTGCGGTGGACGACTGGTTCCGGCGCGCGGAGGAAACATGGGACGCCGCCCATGTTCACCTTCAGCGCGCCGTGCTGCGGCAGAAAGCCGGTGCAGACCGTCACCGCAGTGAGGCCCCGGTTTTTGCACCGGGGGACCGGGTCTGGCTCCCGACCCGAAACCTGCCCCTCCGCCTGCCCTGCCGGAAGCTGGGTCCGTGGTTTGTGGGGACATTTAAAGTCCTGAGGAGACTGATCGAGGTGAGTTACAGGTTACAGCTTCCCCCCGATTACCGTATTAACGCCTCGTTCCATGTGTCTCTCCTCAGGCCGGTGGTGGCTGGCCCGCTCCAGGAGTCTGAGGTGCGGGAGGTTCCTCCACCCCCTCTGGACATTGAGGGGGCCCCGGCGTACTCCGTTCGTTCCATACTGGATTCGAGGAGTCAGGCGAGGGGCCTTCAGTACCTCGTGGACTGGGAGGGGTATGGTCCGGAGGAGAGATGCTGGGTTCCGGTGGAGGACGTGTTGGACCCTTCAATGCTGCGGGAGTTCCACCGTCTCCGTCCGGATCGCCCTGCACCTCGCCCTCCGGGTCGTCCCCGAGGCCGTTGTCGGCGCGCTGCTGGAGCGGCGCGTCAAGGGGGGGTACTGTCACGACTTCTGCCGAAGTCGGTTCCTCTCCTTGTTCGGGCGGTGTTCGGCGGTCGACATCACTGGTCTTCTAGCTATCGCCAATCCATTTTTCATTTTCCATTTGTTTTGTCTTGTTTTCCCACACACCTGGTTTTCATTCCCTCATTACGTGTTGTGTATTTAACCCTCTGTTCCCCCCATGTCTTTGTGTGGTATTGTTTGTTGTAAGTGCTTGTGCACATTTGTTATCTGGTGCGCATCGGGTTTTGTACCCATTCTTTATTATTCTGGATGCCGGTGGTTATATATTATGTATATTAAACTGCTCCGGTTAGTCCCCAGTTCTGCTTTCCTGCGTCTGACTTCGATGCCACCAGTTACGCACCCCTTACAGTTACAGAGGCATAAACATCATAACCCACCCAAAAATGCTAACCTCCCCTGTTATTGTAATGGTGAGAGGTTAGCATGTCTTGCGGGAATGATATTTGTGCATCTGTAACTTTCTCACTCATCATTATTCACGATTAATTCAGGACTATCCGTAATCATGGTAGCAAGTTGACGTAGATGCACAATGCAAACAGTAGTAGTGGGTCAATTTTGGTCCTGTAGCTACAAAGATGTAGCAGCATGAAGCCAACCTGTGCACATGCGCAGATACTCTGTGTGACTGTGTGAGAGCAGTCTTGCATCACGCTCATCTCATTGGGTGTGTTCGAATAGTAAGGCTAACGAAGCCGACTGTAGACAAAAGTCAAGAAGGGAAGTCGGAGAAGTGCATTGGCGACAGCCGAAAGTCGGACACTGTAGTGGTTTTTCAACAGCAAGGCTCAGCTCAACATGGCAGTGTCAACATACAGTGCCTTCGGAAAGTATTCAGACCCCTAGACTTTTTCTCCATTTTGTTACATTACATCCTAATTCTAAAATGGATTAAATAAAACAAATCCTCAGCAATCTACACACAAAACCCCATAATGACAAAGCAAAAATAGGTCTACATTTTTTTTAGCAAATGTATTAAAAATGACAAACCTTATTTACTATGAGACTATGAGACTCTAAATTAAGCTCAGGTGTATCCTGTTTCCATTGATCATCCTTGAGATGTTTCTACACCTTGATTGGAGTCCATCTGTGGTAAATTCAATTGATTGGACATGATTTGGAAAGGCACACACCTGTCTATATAAGGTGTGGGACCTTATATAGACAGGTATGTGCCTTTCCAATCATGACAGTGCATGTCAGAGCAAAAAGCAAGCCATGAGGTCAAAGGAATTGTCCGTAGAGCTCCGAGACAGGATTGTGTCGAGGCACAGATCTGGGAAAGGGTACCAAAACATTTATCCAGCATTGAAGGTCCCCAAGAACACTGTGGCCTCAATCATGTTTAAATGGAAGAAGTTTGGAGCCACCAAGACCCTTCCTAGAGCTGGCTGCCCGGCCAAACTGAGCAATCGGGGTAGAAGGGCCTTGGTCAGGGAGATGACCAAGAACCTGATGGTCACTCTGACAGAGCTCCAGAGTTCCTCTGTGAAGATGGGAGAACCTTCCAGAAGGACAACCATCTCTGCAGCACTCCACCAATCAGGCCTTTATGGTAGAGTGGCCAGACGGAAGCCACTCCTCAGTAAAAGGCACATGACAGCCCACTTGGAGTTTGCCAAAAGGCACCTAAATACTCTCAGACCATGAGAAACAAGATTCTCTGGTCTGATGTAACCAAGATTGAACTCTTTGGCCTGAATGCCAAGCGTCACGTCTGGGGGAAACCTGATACCATCCTTATGGCGAAGCATGGTGGTGGCTACATCATGCTTTGGGGATGTTTTTCAGTGGCAGGGACTGGGGGACTAGTCAGAATCGAGGCAAAGATGAACGGAGCAAAGTACAGAGAGATCCTTGATGAAAACCTGTTCCAGAGCGCTCAGGACCTCAGACTGGAGGCGAAGGTTCACCTTCCAACAGGACAACTACCCTAAGAGTACAGCCAGGACAATGCAGGAGTGGCTTTGGGACAAGTCTCTGAATGTCCTTGAGTGACCCAGCCAGAGCCCGGACTTGAACCCGATCGAACATCTCTGGAGAGACCTGAAAATCGCTGTGCAGCAACGATCCCCATCCAACCTGACAGAGCTTGAGAGGAGCTGCAGAGAAGAATGGGAGAAACTCCCCAAATACAGGTATGTCAAGCTTGTAGCATCATACCCAAGAAAACTCAATGCTGTCATCGCTGCTAAAGGTGCTTCAACAAAGTACTGAGTAAAGGGTCTGAATACTTATGTAAATGTGACATTTCAGTTTTTTAACAGAGCTGTCAAAAAAATGTCAAAAAAAATTGATGAGGAAAAAATACAATTTAATAAATTTTAGAATAAGGCTGTAACATAACAAATGTGGAAAAAGTCAAGGGGTCTGAATACTTTCCCGAAGGCACTGTAGTTGCTATTGTTTATAAAGGTTTTTCTTTATAAATGTAAAAATAAACGTATCTAAATCCCATATCAAACACAAACTAAAAACATAATGTTTGTACAATGAATTGGAGAGAGAGAGGTCTCAAATATCACTTTCATTTTGTTCTGCTTGTAGCTTTGGAATCGCTGCAAAGTTGGTTCTGGTTTCAGTCATGTCTTTGGTCACGTTCAAGTGGGTCAACCAAAAACACCCTAATGATTGGTTGACAAATAGTGTCTCCCACTAGCCAGGAGTTGACTGCATGGTGCAGTTGGTGAGAAACAACTGTAGCGACTTGAAGATGACATTTGATCACATGGCTTTGTAAAGTTCATGCAGTCGACATGTAGGCGCAAGTTGGACATTTTTTTGCCCAATAATGCAACACACTTTGAAAGGCGGTGACCATCGTTGATCTTGACTAGACAAAATCTATTCGCTCGAACACGCCCAATATTCGCTGTGCTGCTGTTGGCAATGTCATCTTGCATTGTTGTTCACCTTTAAAAGTGTGCTGCATTATGAAGATAAACATTCTCCTACTTGCGCCTACATGTTGACCGCATGAACTTTACAAAAATCATGTGATCAAAGGTTGTGAAGTTTTTACTGCAGTTAATGGAAAGTTTCTGCAGTTGCTCTTCACCAACTTCTTCCAGCAACCATGGCTTGCATTGTGGGAGCCTCTATTGTCAACCAATCATTATTCTTGACATGACTGAAACAGGAACTAACTTTGCTGCGATTCTCCCAGCACCCTGTGCACTAGTAGAGATAGGAGAGGATTTGACAGGTGTAAGCAATATGGTAATAGATTCACCTTGCCCTCTGATAGGCTGTGTGGAAGTTTCACCATTGCTTACACAATTCATATCCTCTCAGATCTCCACTAGAGATTGACATGGGAACAGGACTCCCGGGGGTCTTGCGGAATTCTAGCATGAATGGGAGTCAACTGTGTAGGCCTAATATAGTTTACTTAATAATATATTTTTTTTTTAATGTTAATTTACCCCCTCCCCCTTCTGTTGGCTCACTCTCGCGCCTCGCTCCAGTTGTAGCCACTCCCTACTTTACCTCAGATGAGCTCGGAGACGTACACAGTTACACATGTCCATATCCATGAGTTCATCCAATTCTGGGTAAGTAAGTGCAAGGGCTGCCTTCATTGCCACATCTCATAAAGTGGTTGTTATCAGCTGTGTACAGGCAACTGTCTCGTGAGCAGCAGCCAAACGGAGCAGTTGCTATGGCTACTCACACGCACAGCGGGGACAGACAGACGAGCGTCTAAACATTTGACAGGACAAGATGGGACACTCCCATGTCAACCTGCATCAAAAGTAAGGTTTAGGGGTCCATTTTGGGATTGGGCCTGGATTGTACGATGTGCACACATGATACATGTTGAGTGTGTGATATTTGGGTTGGAGACAGAGAGAATGGAAAACCATGTTGCTCTGAGCCTTGCTATTGAAAAACCACATTAGTGTTCAATTTTTGGCTAGCACAGTTGCACCTTGCCCAACTTCACTCCTTGACTTTGAGCCTACACGCCCAATCTAACTTCACTCCTTGACTTTGAGCCTACACGCCCAATCTAACTTCACTCCTTGACTTTGAGCCTACACGCCCAATCTAACTTCACTCCTTGACTTTGAGCCTACACGCCCAATCTAACTTCACTCCTTGACTTTGAGCCTACACGCCCAATCTAACTTCACTCCTTGACTTTGAGCCTACACGCCCAATCTAACTTCACTCCTTGACTTTGAGCCTATACGCCCAATCTAACTTTACTCCTTGACTTTGAGCCTACACGCCCAATCTAACTTCACTCCTTGACTTTGAGCCTACACGCCCAATCTAACTTCACTCCTTGACTTTGAGCCTACACGCCCAATCAAACTTCACTCCTTGACTTTGAGCCTACACGCCCAATCTAACTTCACTCCTTGACTTTGAGCCTACACGCCCAATCTAACTTTACTCCTTGACTTTGAGCCTACACGCCCAATCTAACTTCACTCCTTGACTTTGAGCCTACACGCCCAATCTAACTTCACTCCTTGACTTTGAGCCTACACGCCCAATCTAACTTTACTCCTTGACTTTGAGCCTACACGCCCAATCTAACTTTACTCCTTGACTTTGAGCCTACACGCCCAATCTAACTTTACTCCTTGACTTTGAGCCTACACGCCCAATCTAACTTTACTCCTTGACTTTGAGCCTACACGCCCAATCTCAATGTGACCCACCAGATTCAGAAACTTGAAAACCCCTTTAGGAGGAAAAACGCTTGAAAACCTCTTTAGATTTTTGCCAAACATTTTGATAAAAAAATGATAATAACTGTGTTTTTATTAAGTTTTGGACAAAGATAATGGTTTCATTATAGTTTTGCTTTTTTAAACAGATTTGTACATTTTATTTTTGTTTACAAAATAGTTTTTATGATTTGTTTTTAGTTTAGTTTCAGTTTTACTATAATAACCTTGCAACACAAACACACACACAATAAGATACGTATGAACAAACACACACAGGACAGGAATAATAATGATTAAATGCTATGCCAAAACAGTCAGAAAGAGCATTTTATCATTTAACTTCACTGATCTGAGAGGGATTCACCAGATGGCTGACACCTGTCTTTTTACCTATCAGTGAAAGATGAGGGAGATGAGATGAGGAAGGTTTGGAGAGAACTGGGATACAGAAACAGTAATTGTGACATTGGCTGAATCAATCAATCATTGATCAATAATTGAATTAACTCACGAGTCATCCAACAGTCTCAAATCATTGGAACACAAAGTGTGGAGGCAAAAATCCCTGCTGACCAATTAATAATGAAATCAGTAACTGAATCAACCTATTAACTGGTAAACCTTTCCCTCAGTCAGTCAGCCATCATTTTCTAAACCATCTCTATTTTAAGTTGCCACTGCTCTGGCCTTATCTGGAGGAGCTCATATGTATAGATCTGTAAGGAAGGGATAGATAAATAAACTTTGATCTGGTATAAGCAAGATGGAGAAAACCCAATCCAGTGAGAGGACACGGTGAAGCTATTACCATACTGCTTATCCAATCATTTCAGATCTATAGAGTACTCATGGATAAAGGTTAGGGGTCAATGTGGGACTTGGATAAAACTATTCAAAAAGGATCAAAAACCCTACGACCCTGTTCCTGGAGAGCTACCCTCTTGTAGGTTTTCGATTCAACCCCAGTTGTAACTAACCTGATTCAGCTCATTAACCAGCTAATTATTAGAATCAGGTGCGCTATATTGGGGTTGGTGTGAATATCTACAGGACGGTAGCTGTCCAGGAACAGGGATGGAGAGCCCTGCTCTACAGAGAGCTTAGGGAAGGGATATTCAACTCTTACAATACGAAGTCCGGAGCCTGCTGGTTTCTACCTGATAATTAATTTGACACACCTGGTGTCCCAGGTCTAAATCAGTCCCTGATTAGAGGGGAACAATACAAAAAAAAAGCAATGGCACTGGCTTCGAGGTCCAGAGTTGAGTTTGAGAGGCTTATGGGATTCTATAGCTCAGACCCAGTATAACAGGGGAGTCAAACTCATTCCATGGAGGGCTGAGTGTTTGCAGGTTTTAGTTTTATCAACTAAGACCTAGACAACCACGTGTGGGTAAGTTCCTTACTAATCAGTGCCTTAATTCATCAAGTACAAGGGAGGAGTGAAAACCTGCAGACCCTTGGCCCACCGTAGAATGAGTTTGACACGTGCAGTATAGCTTCGCCCCTGTGTTATGACCCATATAAACGTTCCTCCTTTGTCACATTTGATAGTGGGGCAACAATACAACTCAAGCTTGGCATTCATCATGACCACCACCAGTGCTGTTCACTTGTCTCTTCCAGGGAAACAAACCCAGTACTCAAGGACACACACAGGCAATAGATACAATTATGACTGCTCACATCTCTGTACTCATTGACTAAACATGGATTCAATTAAACTCAGTTCAAGGTCATGGTAATACAATATAAACGCTGGGGCTGTGCTTAATAGAAGCACTCATGGTTCTCTGCTAATATTTAATCCGACCCACCACTTGACTACTGCTCAGTGCTAGCCATTCATATCAGCTGAGAGCTGTCAACTTTGGCTGTGTGAGAGAGAGAGCAGAAACCGGTACATAGGTAAAGTAAGGTGGGCGTGAGAAGATGTGGAGGGCGAGACGGGGAGGGAGAGAAGAAGGCGGGAGCGAAGGAATTTGTGAGGAACTGAAAGCAGGGGAGGGCGGTGAAGGGGAGAGGGAGGAGTGGCGAGCAGAGAGCAAGGTTACACGTGAGAGCAGTCCAAAGAACGAAAGTAAGAGAGACAGAGGAGAGAGAGAGAGAGAGAATAGCAGGACAGGTACGATAGCGTGGATTATGGAGTTGAGAAGGTTTCAGTCTTACTTCACAAGTTAATTACCTGTTGCTCACTGGACGAGAAGAAAGAACAAAGAAAAGTAGAGAACAAAGAAAGAGTAAACAATAAGGGCAACGAAGAAAGAGAGAGAGGCAGAGGGGGAAACCAGGGGTAGAGGGAGATAGGGAGACGGGGGAACCATGGGTAGAGAGAAAGGGAAGGACAACAGTTGAATGTTGACAGAGGGAGTGAGGATATTAATCGGGAGATAATCAAAAAGGAGGAGAGAGAGAGGGAAAAAGAAATAAAAAAACAAATAGATACACATTGACAGAGTGGACTGGACTTCAATGAAGCACTGACATCAGCCAAATAAAGGGCGAGAGAGAGAAAGGAGGTCACTGCAGTCCGAAGTAGGTGCTGTGCACTGTAGTTCCTTAAGCACGCTTACTATGCAACAGGAGAGTTAGGACAAGCAAAGACAGACAGACGTCCACTACACGATTGAACCATGTTGATGAAGGAGTATAGAATATGCATGCCACTAACTGTGGAAGAGGTAAGTGTGTGTACACTGGATGAGTGTGTTTGTCTGTGAACATGTGTGTGTGTGTGTGTGTGTACACTGGATGAGTGTGTTTGTCTGTGAACATGTATGTGTGTGTCGGGGGTCTGTGTGTTCGTGGCTGGGGGAGTCTCTGTGTGTGTGTTCGTGCTTGTGTGATTGAATGTGTGTATACTGTAGACCACTGTTGTTAAAATAAGGTGACAGATTTTAATGTGATCTTGAAAATGTTAAAGTTGCTAGAATACAGATGTAGAATCTTCAAATGATCACCCTGTTGCAGGACAGCTTGGCGTGGATTTAAGGATTTAATTTATGATAAATGTATCACCCCAGACAAAAATGTCCATTCATTATAATCCATATAATAATTCAGATTTCCTGTTGCAGGATTATTTTCCTGCTGTAGCAAACTGGCTCAAATTAATAAGATCCTACATCTGTAAAAACATTACGCACAGGCATCCTGTAATTGAATAGTGTTGTTCATGTGGCTGGCATTCTGTATGGTTCTGCATGTACCTAACCTCAGCTGTTTCTCTCTCTCGCTCTTTTTTACATTTTTTAATTTTATTTTTAACCTCACAAACAAGTTGGACTGGTTGAGGCTTACAAACGTCAACGAAGGCATTTGGCCTGGAAGTTAAAAACAAAGGACAGATTCCGCCAGGGAGTAAGAAGTGGTGGGTGGAAAAGGGTTTAAGGGGAAGGTGCTCTAGAGTGCCCTCAAAGGGAAGGTCCTCATTCCCTCCAACCACCAGAACAAAGCAGTTCTCCCTGTCATAGTGTTTAAGTCTGAGCTATCTGTCTGGAACAGATGTAGTTGGTTATTATTACAACATGCCGTGACGGAAACTTCCATTGATACATTGATACTCTAAAACCAACTTTGGTCGGTTGTTAGACCACTTCTGTGGTCTGGAAACGTGACAAACTTTAGAGTGAACTTTAAGCTCACTAATGTTTTAGTGTTTGTAGAAGCTTTAGCTAGAGGGATCACAGGGTTTTTATGGATCAAAATGGGGCTTAGGTGGTGGGCCTGGCCAATGGTGCGGTGGCCGACCGAAAATGTTTGAGGCCTTCCTGTTGGCCGCCGTTTTAAAGCAAATTTCCTGCCATTCTGCCATGAGGCCGAGAGAGAAATTTGCAGTTTTAAAGCTAATTTCCTGCCATTCTAAACATGTTGCCATGGCTTATGCTATGTGAGTGACTCACAAATTATAACAAAGTCAATGGAGGCCCCATGCCATGACAAAAACACTCCTGAATGTATAATATTAGATTATCCCGGACTTTCTCTCTCTTATTTTGGTGACTGTTGGTCCTCAAAGATAATCGTATAAAAATATATACAGTTGAAGTCGGAAGTTTACATGCACTTAGGTTGGAGTCATTAAAACTAGTTTTTCAACCACTCCACAAATTTCTTCTTAACAAACTACAGTTTTGGCAAGTCGGTTAGGACATCTACTTTGTGCATGACACAAGTCAATTTTCCAACAATTGTTTACAGACAGATTATTTCACTTATAATTCACTGCATCACAATTCCAGTGGGTCAGAAGTTTACATACACTAAGTTGACTGTGCCTTTAAACAGCTTGGGAAATTCCAGAAAATGATGTCATGGCTTTAGAAGCTTCTGATAGGCTAATTGACATAATTTGAGTCAACTGGAGGTGTACCTGTGGGTGTATTTCAAGGCCTACCTTCAAACTCAGTGCCTCTTTGCTTGACATCATGGGAAAATCAAAAGAAAAAAAATTGTAGACCTCCACAAGTCTGGTTCATCCTTGGGAGCAATTTCCAAACGCCTGAAGGTACCACGTTCATCTGTACAAACAATAGCATACAAGTATAAACACCATGGGACCACGCAGCCGTCATATCGCTCAGGAAGGAGACGCGTTCTGTCCCCTAGAGATGAATGTACTTTGGTGAGAAAAGTGCAAATCAATCCCAGAACAACAGCAAAGGACCTTATGAAGATGCTGGAGGAAACGGGCACAAAAGTATCTATATCAACAGTAAAACAAGTCCTATATCGACATAACCGTAATGGCCACTCAGCAAGGAAGAAGCCACTGCTCCAAAACCACCATAAAAAAGCCAGACTACGGTTTGCAACTGCACATGGGGACAAAGATTGCACTTTTTGGAGAAATGTCCTCTGGTCTGATGAAACAAAAATAGAACTGTTTGGCCATAATGACCATTGTTATGTTTGGAGGATAAAGGGAGACGCTTGCAAGCCGCAGAACACCATCCCAACCGTGAAGCACGGGGGTGGCAGCATCATGTTGTGGGGGACTGGTGCACTTCACAAAATAGATGGTGTCATGTGGAAGGAAAATTATGTGGATATATTGAAGCAACATCTCAAGACATCAGTCAGGAAGTTGAAGCTTGGACGCAAATGGGGCTTCCAAATGGACAATGACCCCAGGCATACTTCCAAAGTTGTGGCAAAAGGGCTTAAGGACAACAAAGTCAAGGTATTGGAGTGGCCATCACAAAGCCCTGACCTCAATCCATTAGAAAATTTGTGGGCAGAACTGAAAAAGCCGGTGCGAGCAAGGAGGCCTACAAACCTGACTCAGTTACACCAGCTCTGTCAGGAGGAATGGTCCAAAATTCACCCAACTTATTGTGGGAAGCTTGTGGAAGGCTACCCTAAACGTTTGACCCAAGTTAAACAATTTAAAGGCAATGCTACCAAAAACTAATTGATTGCATGTAAACTTCTGACCCACTGGGAATGTGATGAACGAAATAAAAGCTGAAATAAATCATTCTCTCTACTATTATTCTGACATTTCCCATTCTTAAAATAAAGTGGTGAACCTAACTGACCTAAGACAGGGAATTTTTACTAGGATTAAATGTCAGGAATTTGTCAGGAATTTGTCAGGAAACTGAGTTGAAATGTATTTGGCTACGGTGTAGGTAAACTTCAGACTTCAGCTATCTTTTCTACATACTTTATATCTGCTTTTAGTCGTTTAAGTTTACACTGACGTTTTTCCATCCTTATTATTTTATTTTATTATTATATATTTTTTTACTGTTTGGACATAGGCAGCCTGAAAAAACACTTAGGAGGCCCGCCCAAGACTTTTCTTTGCAGAAAAAACCCTGGATCAGTGGCTTGTGTGTATCTATCTGAAAATAGTCTCTGTAAAATCACAAAGAACCAAATCCTAAGGTGAGATCCATTCCACGTGTGGAACTCTGACTCTCACGGTCTGATGGGGAAGCGCATTAAGATTCCTATGCAGCTTTAGTGGGATCAGCTTATAGTTCCACATTCAAACCACAGCACTGTTTATGCAATGTCTGCACACACACACACACACACACTTCTAATTCTGAAGGGAGTGTAGCTGGTTGTACTAGTAGGTTGACGGATTAAGACAGGTATGTGTTTGTTTCGTTTTTAGTCAAAGGGTGGGGCACATATTCACATAATACAGTTGCTGTCTTACTGCACTGTATGTTTCAGTCATCATCAGTACAACACATTAACCACAAAACTGTCACAGTGATCTGAAGTCAAAGAGAAACATAACGCTGTGTGGGTTTGTGTTGTTAGTCAAAGGGTGGGTGACACATTCACATAGAGTGGCCAGACCAGAGACATAGATATCCATTCATGTAGAGAGTGGCCAGACCAGAGACATAGATATCCATTCATGTAGAGAGTGGCCAGAACAGAGACATAGATATCCATTCACATAGAGAATGGCCAGAACAGAGACATAGATATCCATTCACATAGAGAATGGCCAGAACAGAGACATAGATATCCATTCACATAGAGAATGGCCAGAACAGAGACATAGGTAGACATTCAGTGATCTTAACACCTCTCATTAGGACAGGACTAGGTAAACACTGTCAATGACTGGTTCTGGGTTTCCCAACCCAAGTCTTATCACTGCCTTAAGGACTTGGGCAAGTAACAGCTAGATTCTACTGTTCTAAGGTCAGAGATCAGGTGGGGTTCCATGCTTCAACAAAGGAAAGGAGGGGTGCTCGACAACAATTGCAAAATTGTTTTAAATACATTTAAAAAAAAAAAAATATTACATTTAACCTTTATTTAACTAGTAAGTCGGCCTACCCCGGCGACGCTGGGCCAATTGTGCGCCGCCCTATGGGACTCCCAATCACAGCCGGATGTACAGTAATGCAGTCTGGATTCAAACCAGGGACTGCAGTGACGCCTCTTGCACTGAGATGCAGTGTCCTAGACCGCTGTGCCACTCGGGAGCCCAAATAAAGGGGATACCAAGGAAAACTTCCAAAATGACACATTTGAGGCAGAACATCTGAAGCAGAACATTTGAGGCAGCTCTCAAAAAAAAAAGGCAGAAATGTATTTATTTTAGCTTTAATCTATTCAGTATACAGGCGACTGACGTTTCCACATCAAGCTGATGGTCAGGGCACACACAGGAAGAAGTCAGCCTTTTCACTGATCTAAGGTTAGTTGTTCCTTGTTTTCCTAATGGATAAGGTTAGGGGTTCCTTGTTTTCCTAATGGATAAGGTTAGGGGTTCCTTGTTTTCCTAATGGATAAGGTTAGGGGTTCCTTGTTTTCCTAATGGATAAGGTTAGGGGTTCCTTGTTTTCCTAATGGATAAGGTTAGGGGTTCCTTGTTTTCCTAATGGATAAGGTTAGGGGTTCCTTGTTTTCCTAATGGATAAGGTTAGGGGTTCCTTGTTTTCCTAATGGATAAGGTTAGTTGTTCCTTGTTTTCCTAATGGATAAGGTTAGTTGTTCCTTGTTTTCCTAATGGATAAGGTTAGTTGTTCCTTGTTTTCCTAATGGATAAGGTTAGTTGTTCCTTGTTTTCCTAATGGATAAGGTTAGTTGTTCCTTGTTTTCCTAATGGATAAGGTTAGGGGTTCCTAATGGATAAGGTTAGGGGTTCCTAATGGATAAGGTTAGGGGTTCCTAATGGATAAGGTTAGTTGTTTGGAGGAGGGTGAGCTGACCTTAGATATGTTCCCAGGAAAAGCTCACCGTGAGCAGTCCATAAAGCATCTGGTTTTATGATGAATTAACTGACTGCTGTGTAAGTAAATATATTTAATGTGTACGATCTACATTAATTGGAAGAAGGAAGAAGGATGTGGTATTGAGACAGGACTGTGTGAATTGACTCTTTCCCCCCCTCTTTCCCTCTTCCCCCCCCCCCCCCCCCCCCCACCCAGTATAAGATTGGGCAGCTGTACATGATCAGCAAACACAGTAATGAGCAGAGCGGAGGAGGGGAGGGAGTGGAGGTGGTGAGGAACCAACCAGACACACATCCCCAACACGGCCTGGGACAGCTCACTGAGAAACGCATCTACCTCAATAGGTAACACACCCACATTAACACTGTACCTCAAATCAAACTTTGTCACATGTGCCGAATACAACAGGACCTTACAGTGAAATGCTTACTTCCAAACCCTTAACCAACAGTGCCGCTCAACAAAGAGTTATGAAAATATTTAATAATAAACTAAAGTAAAAAATTATAAAAAGTAACACAATAAAATAACAATAACGAGGCTATATACAGGGGGTACCGGTACTGAGTCAGTGTGCGGGGGTACAGGTTAGAGGTGATTTGTACATGTAGGTAGGGGTGAAGTGACTATCCATAGATAATAAACAGCGAGTAGTAAATATCAAATCAAATCAAATTTTATTTGTCACATACACATGGTTAGCAGATGTTAATGCGAGTGTAGCGAAATGCTTGTGCTTCTAGTTCCGACAATGCAGTAATAACCAACAAGTAATCTAACCTAACAATTCCACAACTACTACCTTATACACACAAGTGTAAAGGGATAAAGAATATGTACATAAAGATATATGAATGAGTGATGGTACAGAACGGCATAGGCAAGATGCAGTAGATGGTATAGAGTACAGTATATACATATGAGATGAGTAATGTAGGGTATGTAAACAAAGTGGCATAGTTTAAAGTGGCTAGTGATACATGTATTACATAAAGATGGCAAGATGCAGTAGATGATATAGAGTACAGTATATACATATACATATGAGATGAGTAATGTAGGGTATGTAAACATTATATTAAGTGGCATTGTTTAAAGTGGCTAGTGGTACATTTTTACATAATTTCCATCAATTCCCATTATTAAAGTGGCTGGAGTTGAGTCAGTATGTTGGCAGCGGCCGCTAAATGTTAGTGGTGGCTGTTTAACAGTCTGATGGCCTTGAGATAGAAGCTGTTTTTCAGTCTCTCGGTCCCTGCTTTGATGCACCTGTACTGACCTCGCCTTATGGATGATAGCGGGGTGAACAGGCAGTGGCTTGGGTGGTTGTTGTCCTTGATGATCTTTATGGCCTTCCTGTGACATCGGGTGGTGTAGGTGTCCTGGAGGGTGTCCTGGAGGTGCCCCCGGTGATGCGTTGTGCAGACCTCACTACCCTCTGGAGAGCCTTACGGTTGTGGGCGGAGCAGTTGCCGTACCAGGCGGTGATACAGCCCGACAGGATGCTCTCGATTGTGCATCTGTAAAAGTTTGTGTGCTTTTTGTGACAAGCCGAATTTCTTCAGCCTCCTGAGGTTGAAGAGGCGCTGCTGCGCCTTCTTCACAACGCTGTCTGTGTGGGTGGACCAATTCAGTTTGTCCGTGATGTGTACACCGAGGAACTTAAAAGTAGCAGCAGTGTACAAAACAAATGGAGGGGGGTAAATGTAGTAGTCCAGTGGCCAGTGGCCATTTGATACATTTTTCAGCAGTCTAATGGCTTGGGGGTAGAAGCTGTTAAGGAGCCTTTTGGTCCTAGACTTGGCGCTCCGGTACCGCTTGTCGTGCGGTAGCAGAGAGAACAGTCTATTACTTGAGTGACTGGAGTCTCTGACATTTTTGGGGGCTTTCCTTTGACACCGCTTATTATATAGGTCCTGGGTGGCAGGAAGCTTGGCCCCAGTGATGTACTGGGCCATACGCACTACCCTCTGTAGCGCCTTAAGGTCAGATGCCGAGAAGTTGCCATACCAGGCGGTGATGCAACCGGTCAGGATGCTCTCGATGATGCAGCTGTACCTCACATACACACACCCACTGTACCTCACACACTCCTAGCACTGCTCAACCAAGAAATGATACCAGCAGTAAGACACACACCCACCCCTATGGCCTAGCCCTAGATCATACCGCACACATACATCTACCTCAGCGACGATAACAGTACATTCCTCCCCTCTGTCTGTCTCTCTCTCTGACAGTAAACTGCCATCCTGGGTGAGTGTGTTTGTCCCCAGGGTCTTCTATGTGACAGAGAAGGCCTGGAACTTCTACCCTTACACCATCACAGGTCTGACAACACTATTCTATCCACCACATACACAGCCGTTTCACCTGCTACCAACCTGTTCTTCCTATAGGGTCAAGTCAACTGTTTCCTTGTCTGCACTTAGATTTAAACACAATCTGTCTTATCTAGACCCGATTTACTTTAAACATATTTTGTTCCACATGTTTTGAAATATGTGTGTGTGTGTGTGTGTGTCACTAATGATGTTCCTCTCTATCCGTATGGAACTTCTGCGGTGTGTGCTTCAGAGTACTCAGTAAGTATTCACACATCATTTGCATGAGGCATGCAGTAGAGCTCATCCCTCTCCAAATGTCTGTGTACATAACCTCATCTGTCTACTCCCCTCCCTCCCTCCTTCTCTCCAATCACATCCATCCTTCATCTACTGTAGGTCTCCTTCCTTCCCAAGTTCAGCATCCGTATTGAGACCAGGTTTGAGAACAACAATGGTGACAACAATAATGTGAGTATGACTGAAGGAGAGAGGGGGGGGGTGAGAGACTGAAAGAAGGGTGGGAGAGAGAGAGAGAGAAGGGGGGGTGAGAGACTGAAGGAAGGGTGGGAGGGAGAGAGAGAAGGGGGTGAGAGACTGAAGGAAGGGGGGAGGGAGAGAGAGAAGGGGGGGTGAGAGACTGAAGGAAGGGTGGGAGAGGGAGAGAGAGAAGGGGGGTGAGAGACTGAAGGAAGGGTGGGAGAGGGAGAGAGAGAAGGGGGGGTGAGAGACTGAAGGAAGGGTGGGAGAGGGAGAGAGAGAAGGGGGGGTGAGAGACTGAAGGAAGGGTGGGAGGGAGAGAGAAAGGGGGGGTGAGAGACTGAAGGAAGGGTGGGAGAGGGAGAGAGAGAAGCGGGGGTGAGAGACTGAAGGAAGGGTGGGAGGGAGAGAGAAGGGGGGGTGAGAGACTGAAGGAAGGGTGGGAGGGAGAGAGAAAGGGGGGGTGAGAGACTGAAGGAAGGGTGGGAGAGGGAGAGAGGGAGGGAGAGAAATTGCAATCTTCTCTGCAGTGTAAGGAGAATGCTCATCAAATTGATGTGGCCATTTTAAGGAAAACAAGCAAAGCCCAGAATGCAATAGCGGCAGATCTATTAGCCATCCACTGTGTTTGTGTGAGAGGGAGAAAGAAGGGTACATGCTTGTATTACAGGCTTGTTTCACCACCTTTTCTGGCCTTGTCACGGAATTCTGACACACAAACACAATTCTGAGCTGGTTTGTCCCTACAGCGTGCCCCTGTCATTTTGGGATAGAAACCAGGGAACAAGACTGAACTCATCTGGCTGTTGGCTGTTAGTGTGTATCCAGAAATGTGGCGAAGCTTGTTTCAACCTTCTCCCAGCTACAGGTTACATGTGTTCATTTTAGCAGAAACACACGCGTGCGCACACACACACACACACACATTAATGCACACATGCTCCCACACATACCACACCCATACATGCACCTCTATTACAACACACAACAACATAGAGGACATCTAAAGAGCACAAAAGCACAACCAAAACAGAGGAATGTCAGCAGGCTTAAAGGATGAGGTAAAACAATGCTTTTGACATGGAAAAATGGGAACTATGACAAGTGTCAACAGACAGACAATACATACCTTATATGAGAGAACAGGTTCTTAATTAAACACAAGAGACACAGGGCATAATAGGATCTGAAACACAGCTGATTATCTGGCTGTGGGTTTGTCTCCCTGCTCTGCTCTTTGTTAAATACCAGCAGAGGAATGAACATCTTCAAAAGAGACATTGCTCTCTTTCGCTTTCTGTCAAGACAAGGGGACAGAACAGAACAGAAAGAACAGTGAATTGTATCTCTCTTTCTTTGATAAGTGTCTCGTTCTCTCTCTCCTCTTTCACCCCCGCTCGTAGATCCTCGCCTGCTCCCTCTGCTTGTCTCTCTCTTTCTCTGTGATTTAGTGTGCTCCCTCTCTCTCTCCCTTACCCCTTCTCTCCACCTCTTTCTCTCTCCCCTAATCTCCCTTGCTCTCTCTCTCTCCCTCTCTCTGTCTCTCTCTGTCTGTCTGTGTGTGGTGTTTTGCTGTAGTGTAATGATTTGCTCAAAGCCTGAGGGTGGAGTATTATGATGGGTGATACGTTGTGTGACCTCACTATTACGTCTATTTCCTCATCTACTAGTCCCTGGCTCCAGTGTGTGTGTGTCAGTCTATTTCCTCATCTACTAGTCCCTGGCTCCAGTGTGTGTGTGTCAGTCTATTTCCTCATCTACTAGTCCCTGGCTCCAGTGTGTGTGTGTGTGTGTGTCAGTCTATTTCCTCATCTACTAGTCCCTGGCTCCAGTGTGTGTGTCAGTCTATTTCCTCATCTACTAGTCCCTGGCTCCAGTGTGTGTGTCAGTCTATTTCCTCATCTACTAGTCCCTGGCTCCAGTGTGTGTGTGTGTGTGTCAGTCTATTTCCTCATCTACTAGTCCCTGGCTCCAGTGTGTGTGTGTGTGTGTCAGTCTATTTCCTCATCTACTAGTCCCTGGCTCCAGTGTGTGTGTGTCAGTCTATTTCCTCATCTACTAGTCCCTGGCTCCAGTGTGTGTGTGTCAGTCTATTTCCTCATCTACTAGTCCCTGGCTCCAGTGTGTGTGTGTCAGTCTATTTCCTCATCTACTAGTCCCTGGCTCCAGTGTGTGTGTGTGTGTCAGTCTATTTCCTCATCTACTAGTCCCTGGCTCCAGTGTGTGTGTGTCAGTCTATTTCCTCATCTACTAGTCCCTGGCTCCAGTGTGTGTGTGTCAGTCTATTTCCTCATCTACTAGTCCCTGGCTCCAGTGTGTGTGTGTCAGTCTATTTCTGAGTGACCTCCCCCTCTGCTCGGTTGCAGGTATTTGGAGACAGGCCCACCCCTGCAGAGAGCGTGAGCCACCTGGATATCCTCATTGACCCCATCCCTGACAAACACTACAAGGAGACAGAGGTACTAGTGTGTACACACACATTTCCTCCTCCTGACTTCCGCAGTTCCAGTAACTTCAGAAACAAAGGTCAATCAGCAAGACACATAGCTGAAAACACACACACACACTCACTATCTCACGCAGAGACAGAGGAAGACGTACTGTAGATAAACGCGAACATAAATACACAGACACTTGTACAATCTATGCATCTTGGGCCCCAGATGCCTATCATGTTGAATCATTCATAGATTATATGTGAGGTATTGAGCAACAGCCTGCTTACACAGGCCTGCACACACACTCCCACACCCACACACTCGCCCTCCCCCCTACACACCAGCCAGCGATTAAGCTGTCAGCAGGTAATGTGTACTTTGTCTCTGTAGGACCTGAGTCGCTGGGTGTCTGAGAAGACAGGCCGAGGCCCCCTGGTGGAAGGGTGGCGTAAGGACAGCACCCCCATCATGTGCTCCTATAAGAGGGTGCAGTGCAGTTTCGAAGTCTACGGCTTCCAGGGCAAGACTGAGGACTTCATACACAGGGTGAGAGGAAACTACATTTACCATCATGCATCAGGTGAGAACCTGATAAAGACCTAAGGGTCAAAATGTTGTTTAAGGAAACACATTTGACAGCCTAGATTGCGTGTGGGGAATATTTTCTTTTTGCTCAACACACTGATCTCCAGCAGCACCTGCACCTGCCTTTGGATGTGTTTCTTTGACGTAAGAAATGTATTTTCTCTGATGTGTATGATCTGACAGAACATCCAGGACATCCTACTGGTGGGGCACAGACAGGCTGTGGCCTGGACAGACGAATGGCACGGTCAGTAGAGGACATGGTTATAATGCCTTATAACATACAGCACATGATTATAATAGGACATGGTTGTAATGCATTACATTATAGAACATGTTTATAATGCATTATATTATAGAACATGTTTATAATGCATTATATTATAGAACATGGTTGTAATGCATTATATTATAGAACATGTTTATAATGCATTATATTATAGAACATGTTTATAATGCATTATATTATAGAACATGTTTATAATGCATTATATTATAGAACATGGTTGTAATGCATTATATTATAGAACATGTTTATAATGCATTATATTATAGAACATGGTTGTAATGCATTACATTATAGAACATGTTTATAATGCATTATATTATAGAACATGGTTGTAATGCATTATATTATAGAACATGTTTATAATGCATTATATTATAGAACATGTTTATAATGCATTATATTATAGAACATGTTTATAATGCATTATATTATAGAACATGGTTGTAATGCATTACATTATAGAACATGTTTATAATGCATTATATTATAGAACATGTTTATAATGCATTATATTATAGAACATGTTTATAATGCATTATATTATAGAACATGGTTGTAATGCATTATATTATAGAACATGTTTATAATGCATTATATTATAGAACATGTTATAATGCATTATATTATAGAACATGTTTATAATGCATTATATTATAGAACATGGTTGTAATGCATTATATTATAGAACATGTTTATAATGCATTATATTATAGAACATGGTTGTAATGCATTATATTATAGAACATGTTTATAATGCATTATATTATAGAACATGGTTGTAATGCATTATATTATAGAACATGTTTATAATGCATTATATTATAGAACATGTTATAATGCATTATATTATAGAACATGTTTATAATGCATTATATTATAGAACATGGTTGTAATGCATTATATTATAGAACATGTTTATAATGCATTATATTATAGAACATGGTTGTAATGCATTATATTATAGAACATGTTTATAATGCATTATATTATAGAACATGGTTGTAATGCATTATATTATAGAACATGTTTATAATGCATTATATTATAGAACATGGTTGTAATGCATTATATTATAGAACATGTTTATAATGCATTATATTATAGAACATGGTTGTAATGCATTATATTATAGAACATGGTTGTAATGCATTATATTATAGAACATGTATATAATGCATTATATTATAGAACATGGTTGTAATGCATTATATTATAGAACATGTTTATAATGCATTATATTATAGAACATGGTTGTAATGCATTATATTATAGAACATGGTTGTAATGCATTATATTATAGAACATGGTTGTAATGCATTATATTATAGAACATGGTTGTAATGCATTATATTATAGAACATGGTTGTAATGCATTATATTATAGAACATGTTTATAATGCATCAAAGTATAGGACATGATTATAATAGGGCATGGTTATAATGCTTCATAACATTTAGAACATGTTTATAATATGACATGGTATAATGGTTTATAACATAGGACATGATTATAATAGGGCATGGTTATAATGCTTCATAACATACAGAAATAACATGTTTATAATAGGACATAGTTATGTTTTATAACATATAGGACATGATTATTTTCCTCAAACTGCTCTTAAATGCAAGTAAAACTAAATGCATGCTCTTCAACCGATCGCTGCCCACCTGTCCAGCATCACTACCCTGGACGGTTCTGACTTAGAATATGTGGACAACTACAAATACCTAGGTGTCTGGTTAGACTGTAAACTCTCCTTCCAGACTCACATTAAGCATCTCCAATCCAAAATTAAATCTAGAATCAGCTTCCTATTTCGCAACAAAGCATCCTTCACTCATGTTGCCAAACATACCCTCGTAAATCTGACCATCCTACCGATCCTCGACTTCGGCGATGTCATTTACAAAATAGCCTCCAACACTCTACTCAACAAATCGGATGCAGTCTATCACAGTGCCATCCGTTTTGTCACCAAAGCCCCATATACTACCCACCATTGCGACCTGTACGCTCTCGTTGGCTGGCCCTTGCTTCATACTCATCGCCAAACCCACTGGCTCCAGGTCATCTACAAGTCTCTGCTAGATAAAGCCCCGCCTTATCTCAGCTCACTGGTCACCATAGCAGCACCCACCCATAGCACGCGCTCCAGCAGGTATATCTCACTAGTCACCCACAAAGCCAATTCCTCCTTTGGCCGCCTTACCTTCCAGTTCTCTGCTGCCAATGACTGGAACGAACTGCAAAAATCACTGAAGCTGGAGACTCATATCTCCCTCACTAGCTTTAAGCACCAGCTGTCAGAGCAGCTAACAGATCACTGCACCTGTACATAGCCCATCCAACTACCTCATCCCCATACTGTATTTATTTATTTATTCATCTTGCTCCTTTGCACACCAGTATCTCTACTTGCACATTCATCTTCTGCACATCAATCACTCCAGTGTTTAATTGGTATATTGTAATTACTTCGCCACCATGGCCTATTTATTGCCTTACCTCCCTTATCTTACCTCATTTGCACACACTGTATATAGCCTTTTTTCTATTGTGTTATTGACTGCATGTTTGTTTATTCCATGTGTAACTCTGTGTTGTTGTATGTGTCAAACTGCTTTGCTTTATTCTTGGCCAGGTCGCAGTTGTAAATGATAACTTGTTCCCAACTAGCCTACCTGGTTAAATAAAGGTGAATAAAACAAATTATAATAGAACATGGGTATAATGCCTTATAACATATAGGACATGATGATAATAATGGGACATGGTTATAATACATTATACTACATCGTAATTAATGCTTTTCAATGTGCTGTTGACTATTGCTGTATGTTTTTGTTTGGACATGCTTATAATGCATTATGATGTACATGTTACATGGTTATAATGCATTATGATACACACGTTACATGGTTATAATGCATTATGATACATTATTATATCTATGTAAAATGTGTATTATAATCTCATCAGACTGTGCTTTTTCCTACAGGGATGAGTTTGGAGGATGTGAGAGAGTATGAGCGACAGATACAGGAACAGACCAACAGCAAACTCAAATCAACCCAGAATAACAACACAGGTAACTATTAGAGCTGGGACCATAAACGGAAAATTATCGACACCGATCACTTATCCAAGGCATTTTGCTGATAACATTCAATATGATAAGTACTCCAGAAAAATGTGAAGTTTGAAATTAAATGCGTTTGCAAATATGGGTGATTGTTAATTGGATAATTGATGGCTTCAACCACAACTAGTATTTTAAAGGATAATAATAAAAACTGTGCAGTTCACATTAATGTTAGAAACTTATCGTTCTATTTATCATTATTGTATCTATACAGGCAATTTATCGCTATTGGGATTTTTGGCCATATCACCCAGCTGTAGTAACTACTATAGTCTACTACTGTACTATTCTATATTGTATTTTAACAGAGAAGGAGAGAGAGGAGAAAAAGGGGGGGGGAGAAAGAAAGAGAGAGAGAGAAGGTAAAGTGGAGAGAAAGGAGAGAGTGATAGAAGGAAGAGTGGATGGAAGAGGGGGAGAAGAGGGAGCATAGGGGACATTTGAGAAAGTAGGGGGGAGGGAGAAAGCGCAAGGATGGGTGAAAAGTGAGAGAGGGGGAGGGGAAGAAGGGAAGAGCATGCAGAGGCGGAGAGGTGGAGAGAAAGACAGAAAGATCATTGCGAGAACAAGAGGTAAGAGAGAGCAAAGAAGCAAAATAGGTATTTCACAGAAAGGAAGCTCAGTGAGAGCAGAGGAGAGTGAGCCCAACATTGCCTGGAGACTCAAACTGAATTCTTCCTGTGCTCTATGTTAGCTACATACTTCAGTCTGAGACTGCAATCATTGAAATTAGTTTGTGGTGATGTCTAAATGAGGGATGTTTTACAAAACAGCCCTCATTACAAGTAATCAGCGATTGGATAGTCTCTAACCAATCAGAGTATCAAAGCCAATGACAAATTTTCTAAACGCTGATTTACCCACCTGTGTTCTGGCTCTGGCCCAACCCATCGGTTTCTGGGACCAATCAGAACTGTTAGAATATGTTTGCTTTCTATAAATCGTCGGGTAGGTACTCAGATCCAGACTAATTGCAGAGAAGAAACTAATGTCCGTGGGCGGGGCATATCGTTTGGCTAGAACAAGGAGTTTGGGTAGCTATTGCAGCACTTACTGCAAATGTCAGCCCTAGTGTGTGTGTGTGTGTGTGTGTGTGTGTGTGTGTGTGTGTGTGTGTGTGTGTGTGTGTGTGTGTGTGTGTGGGGTCACTCTGCCCCCTGCTGGTGAGTCATGAGAAGTTTGGCCGGCTGTTGCTGCTGAATGATATCAAGGGCAGCAGCCACAGTATGGCCCGTGGTATTGCGAGAGAGGAGGCTGAAATGGATTTGCAGTCATTGCAGCTGCGCTGTCCTGACCACCTACAGGCCAGAACATGCTACTGCAGGCGCCGAGCAGATTTTACCCAAAAACATTTCATGCCATTCATCTCTTTTCGGGAAAAAAAGTGTATTTAAATTTTTATTAGGGGTGTGTGAACTGTGAAGGGACGTGTATTTGAATAATTTAACACCTCAACTTCTTCTTCCCCCTTCGTTCCCTTCATTCCCCCCTGCCTCTCTCTTTCTCATCTGCGGCAGCCCCTCGTCCGGCATACTCGCGCTCTATGTCCGTCACAGATGAGCGCTCTCTGAAGAAGATGGGAGTGAAGACTATGGCCATGTCAGACCCCTCCACCTCCACACTGCCTCATAGCACTGTCCGCCTTAACTCCACCCCCGAGTAACACACACACGTTCATACTGATGCATCAATTCCTGCCTGCTTAAACCCTCCGTGACAGTAACTACACAGCAGCCATTCCTTTTTTACGGCCATCCACCACAAACACATTTAACCAATAAAGCTACACTGTCCACAGAAGCAGCACTTAGAGCACTCAGGTCCTACCCCTTTCTCCAGCTGTAACTATATAACCCAACCCCCTGTCCTACCCCTTTCTCCAGCTGTAACTATATAACCCAACACCCTGTCCTACCCCTTTCTCCAGCTGTAACTATATAACCCAACCCCCTGTCCTGCCCCTTTCTCCAGCTGTAACTATATAACCCAACCCCCTGTCCTACCCCTTTCTCCAGCTGTAACTATATAACCCAACCCCCTGTCCTACCCCTTTCTCCAGCTGTAACTATATAACCCAACCCCCTGTCCTACCCCTTTCTCCAGCTGTAACTATATAACCCAACCCCCTGTCCTACCCCTTTCTCCAGCTGTAACTCTATAACCCAACCCCCTGTCCTACCCCTTTCTCCAGCTGTAACTCTATAACCCAACCCCCTGTCCTACCCCTTTCTCCAGCTGTAACTATACAACCCAACCCCCTGTCCTACCCCTTTCTCCAGCTGTAAATATATAACCCAACCCCCTGTCCTACCCCTTTCTCCAGCTGTAACTATATAACCCAACCCCCTGTCCTACCCCTTTCTCCAGCTGTAACTATATAACCCAACCCCCTGTCCTGCTCCTTTCTCCAGCTGTAACTATATAACCCAACCCCCTGTCCTACCCCTTTCTCCAGCTGTAACTATATAACCCAAACCCCCTCTCCTGCTCCTTTCTCCAGCTGTAACTATATAACCCAACCCCCTGTCCTACCCCTTTCTCCAGCTGTAACTATACAACCCAACCCCCTCTCCTGCTCCTTTCTCCAGCTGTAACTATATAACCCAACCCCCTGTCCTACCCCTTTCTCCAGCTGTAACTATACAACCCAACCCCCTGTCCTACCCCTTTCTCCAAGCTGTAACTATATAACCCAACCCCCTGTCCTACCCCTTTCTCCAAGCTGTAACTATACAACCCAACCCCCTGTCCTACCCCTTTCTCCAGCTGTAACTATATAACCCAACCCCCTGTCCTACTCCTTTCTCCAGCTGTAACTATATAACCCAACCCCCTGTCCTACCCCTTTCTCCAGCTGTAACTATATAACCCAATCCCCTGTCCTACCCCTTTCTCCAGCTGTAACTATATAACCCAACCGCCTGTCCTACCCCTTTCTCCAGCTGTAACTATATAACCCAACCCCCTGTCCTACCCCTTTCTCCAGCTGTAACTATACAACCCAACCCCCTGTCCTGCCCCTTTCTCCAGCTGTAACTATACAACCCAACCCCCTGTCCTACCCCTTTCTCCAGCTGTAACTATACAACCCAACCCCCTGTCCTACCCCTTTCTCCAGCTGTAACTATATAACCCAACCCCCTGTCCTACCCCTTTCTCCAGCTGTAACTATACAACCCAACCCCCTGTCCTACCCCTTTCTCCAGCTGTAACTATACAACCCAACCCCCTGTCCTACCCCTTTCTCCAGCTGTAACTATATAACCCAACCCCCTGTCCTACCCCTTTCTCCAGCTGTAACTATACAACCCAACCCCCTGTCCTACCCCTTTCTCCAGCTGTAACTATATAGCCCAACCCCCTGTCCTGCTCCTTTCTCCAGCTGTAACTATACAACCCAACCCCCTGTCCTACCCCTTTCTCCAGCTGTAACTATACAACCCAACCCCCTGTCCTACCCCTTTCTCCAGCTGTAACTATATAACCCAACCCCCTGTCCTACCCCTTTCTCCAGCTGTAACTATATAACCCAACCCCCTGTCCTGCTCCTTTCTCCAGCTGTAACTATACAACCCAACCCCCTGTCCTACCCCTTTCTCCAGCTGTAACTATATAACCCAACCCCCTCTCCTGCTCCTTTCTCCAGCTGTAACTATACAACCCAACCCCCTCTCCTGCTCCTTTCTCCAGCTGTAACTATATAACCCAACCCCCTGTCCTACCCCTTTCTCCAGCTGTAACTATATAACCCAACCCCCTGTCCTACCCCTTTCTCCAGCTGTAACTATATAACCCAACCCCCTCTCCTGCTCCTTTCTCCAGCTGTAACTACATAACCCAACCCCCTGTCCTACCCCTTTCACCAGCTGTAACTATATAACCCAACCCCCTGTCCTGCCCCTTTCTCCAGCTGTAACTATACAACCCAACCCCCTGTCCTACCCCTTTCTCCAGCTGTAACTATATAACCCAACCCCCTGTCCTACCCCTTTCTCCAGCTGTAACTATATAACCCAACCCCCTCTCCTGCTCCTTTCTCCAGCTGTAACTATACAACCCAACCCCCTGTCCTGCTCCTTTCTCCAGCTGTAACTATATAACCCAACCCCCTGTCCTACCCCTTTCTCCAGCTGTAACTACATAACCCAACCCCCTGTCCTACCCCTTTCTCCAGCTGTAACTATACAACCCAACCCCCTCTCCTGCTCCTTTCTCCAGCTGTAACTATATAACCCAACCCCCTGTCCTACTCCTTTCTCCAGCTGTAACTATATAACCCAACCCCCTGTCCTACCCCTTTCTCCAGCTGTAACTATATAACCCAACCCCCTGTCCTACCCCTTTCTCCAGCTGTAACTATATAATCCAACCCCCTGTCCTACCCCTTTCTCCAGCTGTAACTATACAACCCAACCCCCTGTCCTACCCCTTTCTCCAGCTGTAACTATACAACCCAACCCCCTGTCCTACCCCTTTCTCCAGCTGTAACTATATAACCCAACCCCCTCTCCTGCTCCTTTCTCCAGCTGTAACTATACAACCCAACCCCCTCTCCTGCTCCTTTCTCCAGCTGTAACTATATAACCCAACCCCCTCTCCTGCTCCTTTCTCCAGCTGTAACTATACAACCCAACCCCCTCTCCTGCTCCTTTCTCCAGCTGTAACTATATAACCCAACCCCCTGTCCGACCCCTTTCTCCAGCTGTAACTATACAACCCAACCCCCTGTCCTACCCCTTTCTCCAGCTGTAACTATATAACCCAACCCCCTCTCCTGCTCCTTTCTCCAGCTGTAACTATACAACCCAACCCCCTCTCCTGCTCCTTTCTCCAGCTGTAACTATACAACCCAACCCCCTGTCCTACCCCTTTCTCCAGCTGTAACTATATAACCCAACCCCCTCTCCTGCTCCTTTCTCCAGCTGTAACTATATAACCCAACCCCCTGTCCTATCCCTTTCTCCAGCTGTAACTATATAACCCAACCCCCTGTCCTACCCCTTTCTCCAGCTGTAACTATATAACCCAACCCCCTGTCCTACCCCTTTCTCCAGCTGTAACTATATAACCCAACCCCCTGTCCTACCCCTTTCTCCAGCTGTAACTATATAACCCAACCCCCTGTCCTACCCCTTTCTCCAGCTGTAACTATATAACCCAACCCCCTGTCCTACCCCTTTCTCCAGCTGTAACTATATAACCCAACCCCCTGTCCTACCCCTTTCTCCAGCTGTAACTATATAACCCAACCCCCTGTCCTACCCCTTTCTCCAGCTGTAACTATATAACCCAACCCCCTGTCCTACCCCTTTCTCCAGCTCTAACTATATAACCCAATCCCCTGTCCTACCCCTTTCTCCAGCTCTAACTATATAACCCAACCCCCTGTCCTACCCCTTTCTCCAGCTGTAACTATATAACCCAACCCCCTGTCCTACCTCTTTCTCCAGCTGTAACTATATAACCCAACCCCCTGTCCTACCCCTTTCTCCAGCTGTAACTATATAACCCAACCCCCTGTCCTACCCCTTTCTCCAGCTGTAACTATATAACCCAACCCCCTGTCCTACCCCTTTCTCCAGCTGTAACTATATAACCCAACCCCCTGTCCTACCCCTTTCTCCAGCTGTAACTATATAACCCAACCCCCTGTCCTACCCCTTTCTCCAGCTGTAACTATACAACCCAACCCCCTGTCCTACCCCTTTCTCCAGCTGTAACTATATAACCCAACCCCCTGTCCTACCCCTTTCTCCAGCTGTAACTATACAACCCAACCCCCTGTCCTACCCCTTTCTCCAGCTGTAACTATACAACCCAACCCCCTGTCCTACCCCTTTCTCCAGCTGTAACTATATAACCCAACCCCCTGTCCTACCCCTTTCTCCAGCTGTAACTATATAACCCAACCCCCTGTCCTACCCCTTTCTCCAGCTGTAACTATATAACCCAACCCCCTGTCCTACCCCTTTCTCCAGCTGTAACTATACAACCCAACCCCCTGTCCTACCCCTTTCTCCAGCTGTAACTATATAACCCAACCCCCTGTCCTACCCCTTTCTCCAGCTGTAACTATACAACCCAACCCCCTGTCCTACCCCTTTCTCCAGCTGTAACTATACAACCCAACCCCCTGTCCTACCCCTTTCTCCAGCTGTAACTATACAACCCAACCCCCTGTCCTACCCCTTTCTCCAGCTGTAACTATATAACCCAACCCCCTGTCCTACCCCTTTCTCCAGCTGTAACTATATAACCCAACCCCCTGTCCTACCCCTTTCTCCAGCTGTAACTATATAACCCAACCCCCTGTCCTACCCCTTTCTCCAGCTGTAACTATACAACCCAACCCCCTGTCCTACCCCTTTCTCCAGCTGTAACTATATAACCCAACCCCCTGTCCTACCCCTTTCTCCAGCTGTAACTATACAACCCAACCCCCTGTCCTACCCCTTTCTCCAGCTGTAACTATACAACCCAACCCCCTGTCCTACCCCTTTCTCCAGCTGTAACTATACAACCCAACCCCCTGTCCTACCCCTTTCTCCAGCTGTAACTCTATAACCCAACCCCCTGTCCTACCCCTTTCTCCAGCTGTAACTATATAACCCAACCCCCTGTCCTACCCCTTTCTCCAGCTGTAACTATATAACCCAACCCCCTGTCCTACCCCTTTCTCCAGCTGTAACTATATAACCCAACCCCCTGTCCTACCCCTTTCTCCAGCTGTAACTATACAACCCAACCCCCTGTCCTACCCCTTTCTCCAGCTGTAACTATACAACCCAACCCCCTGTCCTACCCCTTTCTCCAGCTGTAACTATACAACCCAACCCCCTGTCCTACCCCTTTCTCCAGCTGTAACTATATAACCCAACCCCCTGTCCTACCCCTTTCTCCAGCTGTAACTATATAACCCAACCCCCTGTCCTACCCCTTTCTCCAGCTGTAACTATATAACCCAACCCCCTGTCCTACCCCTTTCTCCAGCTGTAACTATATAACCCAACCCCCTCTCCTGCTCCTTTCTCCAGCTGTAACTATACAACCCAACCCCCTCTCCTGCTCCTTTCTCCAGCTGTAACTATATAACCCAACCCCCTGTCCTACCCCTTTCTCCAGCTGTAACTGAATAACTCAACCCCCTGTTCTTGAGGTTGCATCCCAATATTACACTTTATATACATCAAAGTAGACTGAAATATTGCAAACTTTTTGACATAGAAACACCAAATTTTCGGCAGGTAAAAAAAAAATGAAATTATTAAGAACATTCCACCCTTGAGGCCTCTAGGTAATTTGACTGCAGGAAAGGGCTACTAGAGTGGATATAATGGTATGGGAGTGCCGCGCCCCCATCCCATTGGTCAGACTGGGGTTATTGATCCGGTGTATCGAGGCGCTGTATTGGCTGCTTGATCGTTCTGCTCCATGCAGCAAATGGCTGAAGCAGGGCTAACTTTCACTGATGAGTCAATAGGATGGCTGTTTTAAACATGATTAACTTCTGATCTATGGTAGTAGCTGCAACATGACCTCTGTACAGGCTGTGGAATAATCTGACATAGAGGATGAATATAATTTATAACTAGGTTAATATTGACACATTATACATATACTGTATATTTGTCTGTTTAGTCTATTGCAATGGAAGTCCATTGTCAGCTATGTACCTCTTGTATGAATGAATAAAACCCTTTCTCTCCTGTATGTCTTGTTTAGATCATTAGTCATGATTAAGTGAAACAATAGAGTAACAGACCTTATTATTCTAGACCATGTTAACCTTGTTACCCTGCTGGTGAGAGAGTAATAGTTCACAACTAGTTGACAGGGAATGTGATGTAGGGCTTACTCAGTGCACTGCGTAGGGCTTACTCAGTACACTGCGTAGGGCTTACTCAGTGCACTGCGTAGGGCTTACTCAGTGCGCTGCGTAGGGCTTACTCAGTGCGCTGCGTAGGGCTTACTCAGTACACTGCGTAGGGCTTACTCGGTGCATTGTGGGACAGGAGGTTTGATAAATTAGACTGTTGCGAGGGTGTTTGAGCCTGTCATGAGGGAATGTGAACTACAACAGACGACTAGTTGAGACAATGGGACAATACAGTAGGGGAAGGAGAGATGGAGAGATAAAGGAGAGGGGGAGGGAGGGAGAAAGAAGTAGACACAGCCAGAAGTGTTGACACGTGCTGCAGTGGGACCTGAAGACTGTAGGCTATACTATAAGAACATTCTCTCTTCCTCTCTCTCGCTCTCTCTTCCTCTCTCTCGCTCTCTCTTCCGCTCTCTCTCTCCTTTTGCTTTACTACCCTTTTCTCTGCCTCTCTCTGGTCCTGCACTCCTTTCCTCAGGAGGGCCTCTCAGTTCCTGCATTCCTTCCCTCCGGAGGGCCTCTCCACAGAAGATGTACTGTGTTCATTATATAGAAATGTTCCCCTGGTAGATGCTTATAGATCCTGACCATGTAGTGCTGAATCTTACTGTTCTGTTCTACTGCTGCGTTGCTCTAGAGAGAGAAAGAGCAAGAGGAGAGAGAAAGAGAGAGCGAGAGAGGAGAGGAGAGGGCCAAAGAAAGAGGAGAGTGAAAAAGAATGTAAAAGGACCCAAAAGGGGGCAGGAAACATTGAAGAAGGATTAAAAACGGAAGAGAAAAAGACTGACATCCTCCCCTTCATCTATATACAGTTGAAGTCAGAAGTTTACATACATTTCGCCAAATACGTTTCAACTCAGTTTTTCACAATTCCTGACATTTAATCCTAGTAAAAATTCCCTGTCTTTGGTCAGTTAGGATTACCACTTTATTTTAAGACTGTGAAATGTCAGAATAATAGTAGAGAGAATGATTTATTTCAGCTTTTATTTTGTTCATCACATTCCCAGTGGGTCAGAAGTTTACATACACTCAATTAGTATTTGGTAGGGTTGCATTTAAATTGTTTAACTTGGGTCAAACATTTCGGGTAGCCTTCCACAAGCTTCCCACAATAAGTTGGGTGAATTTTGGCCCATTCCTCCTGACAGAGCTGGTGTAACTGAGTCAGGTTTGTAGGCCTCCTTGCTCGCACACACTTTTTCAGTTCTGCCCACAAATAGGATAGGATTGAGGTCCGGGCATTGTGATGGCCACTCCAATACCTTGACTTTGTTGTCCTTAAGCCATTTGCCACAACTTTGGAAGTATGTTTGGGGTCATTGTCCATTTGGAAGACCCATTTGCGACCAAGCTTTAACTTCCTGACTGATGTCTTGAGATGTTGCTTTAATATATCCACATAATTTTCCTTCCTCATGACACCATCTATTTTGTGAAGTGCACCAGTCCCTCCTGCAGCAAAGCAACCCCACAACATGATGCTGCCACCCCCGTGCTTCACGGTTCGGATGGTGTTCTTCGGCTTGCAAACCTCCCCCTTTTTCCTCCAAACATAACGATGGTCATTATGGCCAAACAGTTCTATTTTTGTTTCATCAGACCAGAGGACATTTCTCCAAAAAGTATGATCTTTGTCCCCATGTGCAGTTGCAAACCGTAGTCTGGCTTTTTTATGGCGGTTTTGGAGCAGTGGATTCTTCCTTGCTGAGTGGCCTTTCAGGTTATGTCGATATAGGACTCGTTCTACTGTGGATATAGATACTTTTGTACCTGTTTCCTCCAGCATCTTCACAAGGTCCTTTGCTGTTGTTCTGGGAATGATTTGCACTTTTCGCACCAAAGTACATTGATCTCTAGGAGACAGAACGCATCTCCTTCCTGAGCGGTATATGACGGCTACGTGGTCCCATTGTATTTATATTTGCGTGCTATTGTTTGTACAGATGAACGTGGTACCTTCAGGCATTTGGAAATTGCTCCCAAGGATGAACCAGACTTGTGGAGGTCTACAAGTTTTTTTCTGAGGTCTTGGCTGATTTCTTTTGATTTTCCCATGATGTCAAGCAAAGAGGCACTGAGTTTGAAGGTAGGCCTTGAAATACACCCACAGGTACACCTCCAATAGGCTAATTGACATCATTTTAGTCAATCAGAAGCTTCTAAAGCCATGACATCATTTTCTGGAATTTTCCAAGCTGTTTAAAGGCACAGTCAACTTAGTGTATGTAAACTTCTGACCCAGTGGAATTGTGATGCAGTGAATTATGAGTGAAATAATCTGTCTGTAAACAATTGTTGGAAAAATTACTTGTCATGCACAAAGTAGATGTGCTAACCGACTTGCCAAAACTATAGTTTGTTAACAAGACATTTGTGGAGTGGTTGAAAAACGAGTTTGAATGATTCCAACCTAAGTGTATGTAAACCTCCGACTTCAACTGTACCTCTCTGGCCTAACCCCACTGATGTACCAGCTTTACTGAACACATAGATACACACTACACTCTGTGGCTTTGTAATGCAAACGCCCCATTCATGTATACACACCAGGGTCACAACACTGATTCATAAAGGCATGTGTGTGTGTAGGTGCGTGTGTGTGTGTGCGCTCGCCCATTCTTCCTGGTTTCTGTCTGGGCTATGAGTCAACAGCCAGCCTGCACCCTAAGCATGTTATTCATTCTGGTGTCAGCATTACTGGCATTAGGCCTCTCATTCATGTAAATAGCTCTAAATCCACTGTGAATTAAACTCCACTGTGGGGAACACAATTTGTAACCTCTGCCCAGGAGTAACTGGAGTGGACTTTATCTGTGGACAGGCAGACTTTTACATACATACAGTATCCCTGATAACTAATTGTACCAATTAAGGGGCTGAATCTGGCTTGCAATGGGATTCTGCCTCCATCCTTCCCCTGTGGAATAGACTTAAAGACCGCTGGCTCTACACGTTAATCGTTTCTATTGAAAACGGTTGAGGACCGCCTCTCTCTGTACAGTTACCCGCCCACAGTCAGTTAGTGCGGTATTAATGCCGACCTGTTTTATGCTGTGAAATCCTCAGCAAATGATTCCAGCGAAGCTATTCTGGTAATGCTGGATTTAATTACTTACGGGTAACAGAAAATTCAAGGATAATTGCTAAATTGTTGTGGTTTGGGTTAGACACTCTACATAAACACACACACACACACAGAAAAGCAAGAAGAAAAAGGGAAACCCACCCCCCACACACACAAATCTCTCTCTCTGTCTCTTCTACACCAATAAACAAACTCAGTGACAGAGAAGAAGCAAGAGAGCCCAGGGTATGGGCAGACATTCATTGAAATTCATGCTTTAAATATCTTAATCAGCAGGCTCATAAAGCCTCCCTGTTTTAATTGCCCCACCATGCCTATTAATTACACAACAACCATAGCAGAGAGGGCCGCCATATGTTTGTTCATGTTAGAAAATAGATTAGAATAGAGTGTGTGGAATACAATGGGCTTTGATCTACAAAATGTGGAATTACATTTCTCTGCTGCCACGGCCATAGAAGTGGTGATATGTACCTCCCTGTAAGGACCTACACAGAGAGAGGACATAGACAGCGTGCAAACACACACACACACACTGAGAGGGACGCGTCACAGACTGTATTGTATACTGTTATGTATTGTTGGGTAAATACTGTTCAAATGGTAAGGAGGGACAACATACTGCAAAGGCAAACACATGAAAGGCACAATATAACCACACGTGGTAGAGAGAAGACACACATGATGTTGTTAGAAGAATATATACAACACGTGGTAGAGGGAAGACACATGATGTTGTTAGAAGAATATATACAACACGTGGTAGAGAGAAGACACACATGATGTTGTTAGAAGAATATATACAACACGTGGTAGAGAGAAGACACACATGATGTTGTTAGAAGAATATATACAACACGTGGTAGAGAGAAGACACACATGATGTTGTTAGAAGAATATATACAACACGTGGTAGAGGGAAGACACACATGATGTTGTTAGAAGAATATATACAACACGTGGTAGAGGGAAGACACACATGATGTTGTTAGAAGAATATATACAACACGTGGTAGAGAGAAGACACACATGATGTTGTTAGAAGAATATATACAACACGTGGTAGAGAGAAGACACACATGATGTTGTTAGAAGAATATATACAACACGTGGTAGAGAGAAGACACACATGATGTTGTTAGAAGAATATATACAACACGTGGTAGAGAGAAGACACACATGATGTTGTTAGAAGAATATATACAACACGTGGTAGAGAGAAGACACACATGATGTTGTTAGAAGAATATATACAACACGTGGTAGAGAGAAGACACGTGATGTTGTTAGAAGAATATATACAACACGTGGTAGAGGGAAGACACACATGATGTTGTTAGAAGAATATATACAACACGTGGTAGAGAGAAGACACACAAGATGTTGTTAGAAGAATATATACAACACGTGGTAGAGAGAAGACACACATGATGTTGTTAGAAGAATATATACAACACGTGGTAGAGAGAAGACACATGATGTTGTTAGAAGAATATATACAACACGTGGTAGAGAGAAGACACACATGATGTTGTTAGAAGAATATATACAACACGTGGTAGAGAGAAGACACACATGATGTTGTTAGAAGAATATATACAACACGTGGTAGAGAGAAGACACACATGATGTTGTTAGAAGAATATATACAACACGTGGTAGAGAGAAGACACACATGATGTTGTTAGAAGAATATATACAACACGTGGTAGAGAGAAGACACACATGATGTTGTTAGAAGAATATATACAACACGTGGTAGAGAGAAGACACACATGATGTTGTTAGAAGAATATATACAACACGTGGTAGAGGGAAGACACACATGATGTTGTTAGAAGAATATATACAACACGTGGTAGAGGGAAGACACACATGATGTTGTTAGAAGAATATATACAACACGTGGTAGAGAGAAGACACACATGATGTTGTTAGAAGAGTATATACAACACGTGGTTGAGAGAAGACACACATGATGTTAGAAGAATATATACAACACGTGGTAGAGAGAAGACACACATGATGTTGTTAGAAGAATATATACAACACGTGGTAGAGAGAAGACACACATGATGTTGTTAGAAGAATATATACAACACGTGGTAGAGAGAAGACACATGATGTTGTTAGAAGAATATATACAACACGTGGTAGAGAGAAGACACACATGATGTTGTTAGAAGAATATATACAACACGTGGTAGAGAGAAGACACACATGATGTTGTTAGAAGAATATATACAACACGTGGTAGAGGGAAGACACACATGATGTTGTTAGAAGAATATATACAACACGTGGTAGAGAGAAGACACACATGATGTTGTTAGAAGAATATATACAACACGTGGTTGAGAGAAGACACACATGATGTTAGAAGAATATATACAACACGTGGTAGAGAGAAGACACACATGATGTTGTTAGAAGAATATATACAACACGTGGTAGAGAGAAGACACGTGATGTTGTTAGAAGAATATATACAACACGTGGTAGAGGGAAGACACACATGATGTTGTTAGAAGAATATATACAACACGTGGTAGAGAGAAGACACACATGATGTTGTTAGAAGAATATATACAACACGTGGTAGAGGGAAGACACACATGATGTTGTTAGAAGAATATATACAACACGTGGTAGAGAGAAGACACACATGATGTTGTTAGAAGAATATATACAACACGTGGTAGAGAGGAAGACACACATGATGTTGTTAGAAGAATATATACAACACGTGGTAGAGAGAAGACACACATGATGTTGTTAGAAGAATATATACAACACGTGGTAGAGAAGACACACATGATGTTGTTAGAAGAATATATACAACACGTGGTAGAGAGAAGACACACATGATGTTGTTAGAAGAATATATACAACACGTGGTAGAGAGAAGACACATGATGTTGTTAGAAGAATATATACAACACGTGGTAGAGAGAAGACACACATGATGTTGTTAGAAGAATATATACAACACGTGGTAGAGGGAAGACACACATGATGTTGTTAGAAGAATATATACAACACGTGGTAGAGGGAAGACACACATGATGTTGTTAGAAGAATATATACAACACGTGGTAGAGAGAAGACACACATGATGTTGTTAGAAGAATATATACAACACGTGGTAGAGAGAAGACACACATGATTGTTAGAAGAATATATACAACACGTGGTAGAGAGAAGACACACATGATGTTGTTAGAAGAATATATACAACACGTGGTAGAGAGAAGACACGTGATGTTGTTAGAAGAATATATACAACACGTGGTAGAGGGAAGACACACATGATGTTGTTAGAAGAATATATACAACACGTGGTAGAGAGAAGACACACATGATGTTGTTAGAAGAATATATACAACACGTGGTAGAGAGAAGACACACATGATGTTGTTAGAAGAATATATACAACACGTGGTAGAGAGAAGACACACATGATGTTGTTAGAAGAATATATACAACACGTGGTAGAGAGAAGACACACATGATGTTGTTAGAAGAATATATACAACACGTGGTAGAGAGAAGACACACATGATGTTGTTAGAAGAATATATACAACACGTGGTAGAGAGAAGACACACATGATGTTGTTAGAAGAATATATACAACACGTGGTAGAGAGAAGACACACATGATGTTGTTAGAAGAATATATACAACACGTGGTAGAGAGAAGACACACATGATGTTGTTAGAAGAATATATACAACACGTGGTAGAGAGAAGACACACATGATGTTGTTAGAAGAATATATACAACACGTGGTAGAGAGAAGACACACATGATGTTGTTAGAAGAATATATACAACACGTGGTAGAGAGAAGACACACATGATGTTGTTAGAAGAATATATACAACACGTGGTAGAGAGAAGACACACATGATGTTGTTAGAAGAATATATACAACACGTGGTAGAGAGAAGACACACATGATGTTGTTAGAAGAATATATACAACACGTGGTAGAGCCGTGGTTAAAGGGTAAGAGAAGACACACATGATGTTGTTAGAAGAATATATACAACACGTGGTAGAGAGAAGACACACATGATGTTGTTAGAAGAATATATACAACACGTGGTAGAGAGAAGACACACATGATGTTGTTAGAAGAATATATACAACACGTGGTAGAGAGAAGACACACATGATGTTGTTAGAAGAATATATACAACACGTGGTAGAGAGAAGACACACATGATGTTGTTAGAAGAATATATACAACACGTGGTAGAGAGAAGACACACATGATGTTGTTAGAAGAATATATACAACACGTGGTAGAGAGAAGACACACATGATGTTGTTAGAAGAATATATACAACACGTGGTAGAGAGAAGACACACATGATGTTGTTAGAAGAATATATACAACACGTGGTAGAGAGAAGACACACATGATGTTGTTAGAAGAATATATACAACACGTGGTAGAGAGAAGACACACATGATGTTGTTAGAAGAATATATACAACACGTGGTAGAGAGAAGACACACATGATGTTGTTAGAAGAATATATACAACACGTGGTAGAGAGAAGACACACATGATGTTGTTAGAAGAATATATACAACACGTGGTAGAGAGAAGACACACATGATGTTGTTAGAAGAATATATACAACACGTGGTAGAGAGAAGACACACATGATGTTGTTAGAAGAATATATACAACACGTGGTAGAGAGAAGACACACATGATGTTGTTAGAAGAATATATACAACACGTGGTAGAGGGAAGACACACATGATGTTGTTAGAAGAATATATACAACACGTGGTAGAGAGAAGACACACATGATGTTGTTAGAAGAATATATACAACACGTGGTAGAGAGAAGACACACATGATGTTGTTAGAAGAATATATACAACACGTGGTAGAGAGAAGACACACATGATGTTGTTAGAAGAATATATACAACACGTGGTAGAGAGAAGACACACATGATGTTGTTAGAAGAATATATACAACACGTGGTAGAGAGAAGACACACATGATGTTGTTAGAAGAATATATACAACACGTGGTAGAGGGAAGACACACATGATGTTGTTAGAAGAATATATACAACACGTGGTAGAGAGAAGACACACATGATGTTGTTAGAAGAATATATACAACACGTGGTAGAGAGAAGACACACATGATGTTGTTAGAAGAATATATACAACACGTGGTAGAGAGAAGACACACATGATGTGTTAGAAGAATATATACAACACGTGGTAGAGAGAAGACACACATGATGTCTGTTAGAAGAATATATACAACCGTGGTAGTGAGAGAAGACACACATGATGTTGTTAGAAGAATATCTAACGACACACGTGGTAGAGGAGAAGGCACACACATGATGTTGTTAGAAGAATATATACAACACGTGGTAGACGAGAAGACACCCATGATGTTTTTAGAAGAATATATACAACACGTGGAGAGGAGACAACATGATGTTGTTAGACGCAATAGATAAACACGTTGTAGAGAGAAGACACACATATGTTTGTAGAAGAATATAATACAACACGTGGTAGAGAGAAGGACACACTCTTTCTTCTTTCTTCTCTCTCTTTTCTTCTTCTTTCTTCTTCTTCTTCTTTTCTTCTTTCTTCTTCTTTTTCTTCTTCTTCTTTCTTCTCTTTTCTTCTTCTCTTTTCTTCTTCTTCTTTTCTTCTTCTTCTTCTTCTTCTCTTTTCTTTCTTTCTTCTTCTCTTTTCTTCTTCTTCTTCTTCTTCTTTTTCTTCTTCTTTTCTTCTTCTTCTTCTCTTCTCTTTCTTCTTCTTCTTCTCTTCTTCTTCTCTTCTCTTCTCTTTTCTTTCTTCTTCTTCTTCTTCTTTTCTTTCTTCTCTTTTCTTCTCTTCTTCTTCTCTTTTCTTCTCTTCTTTTCTTCTCTTTTCTTCTTCTCCCTCTTTCTTCTCTTCTCTTCTCTTTCTTCTCTTCTTCTTCTCTTTTCTCTCTCTTCTTCTCTTTTCTTCTCTTCTTCTTCTCTTTTCTTTCTCTTCTTCTTCCTCTTTTCTCTCTTCTTCTTCTCTCTTTTCTTCTCTTCTTCTCTCTCTTCTCTTCTCTTTCTTCTCTTTTCTTCTCTTTTCTTCTCTTTTCTTCTCTTTTCTTCTTCTCTTTTCTTCTTCTCTTCTTTTCTTCTTTTCTTCTTCTTCTCTTTCTTCTTCTCTTTTTCTTCTTCTCTTCTTCTCTTCTTCTTCTCTTTTCTTCTCTTCTCTTTTCTTCTTCTCTTTTCTTCTTTTCTTCTCTTTTCTTCTCTTCTTCTTCTCTTTTCTTCTCTTCTTCTTCTCTTTTCTTCTCTTCTTCTTCTCTTTTCTTCTCTTTTCTTCTCTTCTTCTTCTTCTTCTCTTTCTTCTTCTTCTTCTCTTTTCTTCTCTTTCTTCTCTTTTCTCTCTTTTCTTCTCTTTTCTTCTCTTTTCTTCTCTTCTCTTCTCTTTTTCTTCTCTTTTCTTTTCTCTTCTCTTTTCTTCTCCTTCTCTCTTCTTCTTCTCTCTTCTTCTCTTTTCTTCTCTTTTCTTCTCTTTTCTTCTCTTCTTTTCTTCTTCTCTCTTCTTCTCTCTTCTTCTCTTTTTTCTTCTTCTCTTCTCTTCTCTTCTCTTCTCTTCTCTTCTCTTCTCTCTCTTCTCTTCTCTCTCTTCTCTCTTTTCTTCTTCTCTTTTCTTCTCTTCTTCTTCTCTTTTCTTCTCTTCTTTTCTCTCTTTTTCTTCTTCTCTTTTCTTCTCTTCTTCTTCTCTTTTCTTCTTCTCTTCTTCTTCTCTTTTCTTCTCTTCTCTTCTCTTTTCTTCTCTTCTTCTTCTCTTTTCTTCTCTTCTTCTTCTCTTTTCTTCTCTTCTTCTTCTCTTTTCTTCTCTCTTCTCTTCTCTCTCTTCTCTTTTCTTCTCTTTTCTTCTCTTTTCTCTCTCTTTTCTTCTCTTTTCTTCTTCTCTTTTCTTCTCTCTTCTTTTCTTCTTCTTCTTCTTCTCTTTTCTTCTTCTCTTTCTTCTCTTCTTCTTTTTCTCTCTTCTTCTTCTCTTTTCTTCTTCTTCTCTTTTCTTCTTCTCTTTTCTTCTTTTCTTCTCTTTTCTTCTCTCTTCTTCTCTTTTCTTCTCTTCTCTTCTCTTTCTTTCTCTTCTTCTTTCTCTCTTCTCTTTTCTCTCTTCTTCTTCTTCTTCTCTTTTCTTCTTCTTCTTCCTTTTCTTCTCTTTTCTTCTCTTTTCTTCTCTTTTCTTCTCTTTTCTTCTCTTCTCTTCTCTTTTCTTCTCTTTTCTTTCTCTTCTCTTTTCTTCTCCTTCTCTCTTCTTCTTCTCTCTTCTTCTCTTTCTCTCTTTTCTTCTCTTTTCTTCTCTCTTTTCTTCTTCTCTCTTCTTCTCTCTTCTCTCTCTTCTTCTCTCTTCTTCTTCTCTTTTCTTCTCTTTTCTTCTCTTTTCTTCTCTTTTCTTCTCTTCTTTTCTTCTTCTCTCTTCTTCTCTCTCTTCTTCTTCTCTTTTTTTTTTCTTCTTCTCTCTTCTCTTCTCTTCTTCTCTTCTTCT
>NW_024059564.1:0-100239 GCF_016432855.1 Salvelinus namaycush | reverse complement strand
TTCTTTTTTTTTTTTGCCCCCCCCCCCCCCCCCCCCCCCCCTCCCCTGGTCTCCCTTAACTGTCATAGAGATGGACAATGATGTGGGCTGGACACCTCCTGGTTCTCCTTACTGCATAGAGAGGAGACAAGATGTCTGGTCTGACACCTTCCTGGTCCTCCCTTAACGTCATAAAGAGGGAAAACTGATGCTGGTCTGGACACCTCCTGGTTCTCCCATAACTGTAATAGAGAGGGGACAATTGATGCTGGTCTACACCTTCCTGGTTCTCCCTTAACTGTCATAGAGAGGGACAATTGATGTTGGCTGGACACCTTCCTGGTGCTCCCTAACTGTCATAGAGGGACAACGATGTCTGTCGACACCTTCCTGGTTCCCCTTAACTGTCATAGAGAGGACAAACTCTGATGTCTGTCTGACCCCTTCGTTCTCCCTTAACGTGTCATAGATAGGACAACGTGTGGTCTGACACCTTCCCCCCCCCCTCCTGGTTATCCCATAACTGTCATAGAGAGGGACAACTGAGTCTGGTCTGACACCTCCTGGTTCTCCTTAACTGTCATGATAGGACAACTGAGCTGTCTGGACACTTCCTGGTTCTCCCATAACTGTCATATGAGAGGAGAACCAGGAAGGTGTCAGACCAGACATCAGGTGTCCCTTCTATGACAGTTAAGGGAGAACCAGGAAGGTCAGACCAGAACAGTTGTCCCTCTCTATGACAGTTATGGGAGAACCAGGAAGGTGTCAGACCAGACATCAGTTGTCCCTATCTATGACAGTTAAGGGAGAACCAGGAAGGTGTCAGACCAGACATCAGTTGTCCCTCTCTATGACAGTTAAGGGAGAACCAGGAAGGTGTCAGACCAGACATCAGTTGTCCCTCTCTATGACAGTTAAGGGAGAACCAGGAAGGTGTCAGACCAGACATCAGTTGTCCCTCTCTATGACAGTTAAGGGAGAACAGGAAGGTGTCAGACCAGACATCAGTTGTCCCTCTCATGACAGTTATGGAGAAACCAGGAAGGTGTCAGACAGCCATCAGTTGTCCCTCTTTATGACAGTTAAGGGAGAACCAGGAAGGTGTCAGACCAGACATCAGTTGTCCCTCTCTATGACAGTTAAGGGAGAACCAGGAAGGTGTAGACCAGACATCAGTTGTCCCTCTCTATGACAGTTAAGGGAGAACCAGGAAGGTGTCAGACCAGACATAGTTGTCCCTCTCTATGACAGTTAAGGGAGAACCAGGAAGGTGTCAGACCAGACATCAGTTGTCCCTCTCTATGACAGTTATGGGAGAACCAGGAAGGTGTCAGACCAGACATCAGTTGTCCCTCTTATGACAGTTAAGGGAGAACAGGAAGGTGTCAGACCAGACATCAGTTGTCCCTCTCATGACAGTTAAGGGAGAACCAGGAAGGTGTCAGACCAGACATCAGTTGTCCCTCTCTATGACAGTTAAGGGAGAACCAGGAAGGTGTCAGACCAGACATCAGTTGTCCCTCTCTATGACAGTTAAGGGAGAACCAGGAAGGTGTCAGACCAGACATCAGTTGTCCCTCTATGACAGTTAAGGAGAACCAGGAAGGTGTCAGACCAGACATCAGTTGTCCCTCTCTATGACAGTTAAGGGAGAACCAGGTGTCAGAGTTAAAAAGGCTGTGTCGTTTCATACTGGACGTCTCTGTGTCTGCGGCAACAAGTTCAGTGCTACACTTTGCTGCTGTACTATCACTGTAAGTTTGTGCCAAACCAAACATCTGTGTGTGGTGACTGTGTGTGTGTGCATGTGGGAACATGGACGTGCATGCACTACAAGACCAGTGGTCTGTTAGTAAGGTCACAGTTCACTATGTTCTTCTCAACACCTTGTCTCCCCAGTCCCTACCAGTACACACAGTATAGAGGAGAGAGGGATGGAGGGATGGGGACAGGGAGAGGCAGGGATGGAGGGAGAGGCAGGGATGGGGGGATGGACGTTTAGAGGGAGAGGAGGGTGTGGAGGAATGGATGTTTAGAGGGAGAGGTAGGGGATGGAGAGAGAGGCAGGGATGGTAGTTTAGAGGGAGAGGGGGATGGAGGGATGTAGAGGATAGCAGGATAGGAGGGGGGTCTGCGATGGAGCGGAGGGGGAAATAATTTATCCTCTAGCCCAGGTTAAGGTGACCTGTTTGTCTCTGTCAGAGCTGTGTTGCTCCTCTGATGTCTCCATAATAGGGCTGTACCAGGTACACACAGCCAGATAGCAGCTGCTCACACGACACCAGCACAATGCCACCTTTTCTTTCTTCTCTCTCTTCTCTTTCTTCTCTTCTCTTCTCTTCTCTTCTCTTCTCTTCTCTTTCTTTTCTTTCTTTTCTTTTCTTTTCTTTTCTTTTCTTCTCTTCTTTTCTTTCTTTTCTTTTCTTCTCTTCTTCTTTTCTTCTTCTTTTCTTTTCTTCTTTTCTTTTCTTCTCTTCTTTCTTCTTTTCTTTTCTTTCTCTTTTCTTCTTCTCTTTTCTTCTTCTCTTTTCTTCTCTTCTTCTTTTCTTCTTCTTCTCTTTTTTCTTCTCTTTTCTTCTTTTCTTTTCTTCTCTTCTTTTCTTCTTCTTCTCTTTTCTTCTTCTCTTTCTTCTTTTCTTTTTCTCTCTTTTCTTTCTTTTCTTCTTCTTTCTTTTCTTCTTCTCTTTTCTTCTTCTTTTTCTTCTTTCTTCTTCTCTTTTCTTTTCTTCTCTCTCTTTTCTTCTTCTTCTCTTTTCTTCTCTTCTTCTTCTCTTTTCTTCTTCTCTTTTCTTCTTCTCTTTTCTTCTCTCTTCTTCTCTTTTCTTCTCTTCTTCTTCTCTTTTCTTCTTCTTCTTTCTTCTCTTTTTCTTCTCTTTTCTTTTCTCTTCTTTCTCTCTCTTCTCTTTCTTCTCTTTCTCTCTTCTCTTTTCTTCTCTTCTTTTTCTTTTTTCTTCTCTTTCTTCTCTTCTTCTTCTCTTTTCTCTCTTCTTTCTTCTTTTTCTCTTCTCTTTTCTTCTCTTCTTCTTCTTTTCTTCTCTTTCTTCTCTTTTCTTCTCTTCTTCTTCTCTTTTCTTCTCTTTCTTCTCTTTCTTCTTTCTTCTTCTCTTTCTTCTCTTCTTCTTCTCTTTCTTCTCTTCTTCTTCCTCTCTTTCTCTTTTCTCTCTTCTCTCTTTCTTCTCTTTTCTTCTCTTTTCTTCTTCTCTTTTCTTCTTCTCTTTCTTTCTTCTTTTTTTCTTCTTCTCTTTTCTTCTTCTCTTTTTCTCTTCTTCTTTTCTTCTCTTCTTCTTCTCTTTTCTTCTTCTTCTCTTTCTTCTTCTCTTTTCTTCTTTTTTCTTTTTCTTCTCTTCTTCTTCTCTTTTTCTCTCTTCTTCTTCTCTTTTCTTCTCTTCTTCTTCTCTTTTCTTCTCTTTCTTCTCTCTTCTTCTTCTCTCTTTTCTTCTTCTTCTTCTCTTTTTCTCTCTTTTTCTTCTCTTTTCTTCTCTTTTCTCTCTTTTCTTCTCTTTTTTCTCTCTCTTCTCTTCTTCTCTTTCTTTTCTCTTCTCTTTCTTCTCCTTCTCTCTTCTTCTTTCTCTCTTCTCTTTTCTTCTCTTTTCTTCTCTTTTCTTTCTTCTCTTCTTCTTCTCTCCTCTTCTTCTCTCTTCTTCTCTTATCTCCTCTTCTCTTCTCTCTTCTTCTCTTCTCTTCTCTTCTCTTCTCTTCTCTTTCTTCTCTTCTTCTTCTCTTTTCTTCTTCTCTTTTCTTCTCTTCTTCTTCTCTTTTCTTCTCTTCTTTTCTTCTCTTTCTTCTTCTCTTTTCTTTCTTCTTCTTCTCTTTTCTTTTTTTTCTCTTTTTTCTCTTCTCTTCTCTTTTCTTCTCTTCTTCTTCTCTTTTCTTTCTTCTTCTTCTCTTTTCTTCTCTTCTTTCTCTTTTCTCTCTTTTCTCTTTCTCTTCTCTTTTCTTCTCTTTTCTTCTCTTTTCTTCTCTTTTCTTCTCTTTTCTCTTCTCTTTTCTTCTTCTCTTCTTTTCTTTTCTTCTTCTTCTCTTTTCTTCTTCTCTTTTCTCTCTTCTTCTTTTCTTCTCTTCTTCTTCTCTTTTCTTCTTCTTCTTTTTCTTTTCTCTTTTCTCTTTTCTTCTCTTTCTTCTCTTCTTCTTCTCTTCTTCTCTTCTTCTTCCTTTTCTTCTCTCTTCTTCTTTCTTCTCTTTTTTCTCTTTTCTTCTCTTCTCTTTCTTCTTCTTCTTCTCTTTTCTTCTCTTTTCTTCTCTTTTCTTCTTTTTCTTTCTTTTTCTTCTCTTCTCTTCTCTTTTCTTCTCTTTTCTTTCTCTTCTCTTTTTCTCTCCTTCTCTCTTCTTCTTCTCTCTCTTCTCTTTCTTCTCTTTTCTTCTCTTTTCTTCTCTTCTTTTCTTCTTCTCTCTTCTTCTTCTTCTTCTCTCTTCTTCTCTCTTCTTCTTCTCTTTTCTTCTCTTCTTCTCTTTTCTTCTCTTTTCTTCTCTTCTTTTCTTCTTTCTCTTCTTCTTTTCTTCTCTTTTCTTCTCTCTTTTCTTCTTCTTCTCCTCTTCTTTGTTCTTCTTCTCTTCTTCTTCTCTTTCTTCTCTTTTCTTTCTCTCTTCTCTTCTTCTCTTTTCTTCTTCTCTTCTTTTCTTTTCTTTTCTTTTCTCTTCTTTTCTCTTCTTTTCTCTTCTTTTCTCTTCTTTTCTCTTCTTTTCTCTTCTTTCTTCTCTTCTCTTCTCTTCTCTTCTCTTCTCTTCTCTTCTCTTTTCTTTTCTTTTCTTTTCTTCGCCTCGCCTCGCCTCGCCTCGCCTCGCCTTTCCTCTCTTCGCCTCTTCCTGTCGTTCTCTCCTCTGCTCTCCTCTTCTTTCCTTTCCTCTCCTCTATTCTCCTCTGCTGTCCTCTCTGGCCCATTTTCACTCCTCTTTCTCACCTTTTTCTACCACCTCCTGTTTCTCATCTTCCCTCTCGCTTCCAAGTAGGGGATGACAGTATTGTCATTTTCTCCTCTCCACCTTTCCTCTCTCTCCTTTATTTCCACAATCTTGCAAATTACCTCTCTGTGGTCAGATTTCATCACTTTCAATTGCAAATAAAAGGGAGATGGTGAAGGTGTAAACGAATGCAGACGAGAGAGAGAGTCGGTAGAGTGAAAGAGCGAGAGCTGAGAGGTAGAGACATGGAAGGTGGGGAGAGAGAGAGAGAGAGAGAGAGAGAGAGAGAGAGAGAGAGAGAGAGAGAGAGAGAGAAGACTGGCCTGGAGCTATATGGGACGTTGTAATAGACGCTCTCTGAGCTGGAGAAGGATGAAAAGAATGTGATCTGTTTTACAGAATCAAGACTGTGTAGTCATTACCATTCTCCCTGCTAGGGGCTTTTTAAACTATTCATCACAGGGTTTACTTACATCTCCTCAAAATAGAACCAGAGATATTCAGATAGGCTTTATTTGCACGGCAGAACTACAGAATGTATTGTTGAAATATACCATCCAAAATAGAACGATGAGATATTCAGATATGCTTTACTGTCACAAGGGGACACAATATACAGTCCTCTGTTTGTGATCTGGACACACATTGGTTGTTTCCCAAATGGATCCTTAATCCATATATATTATATACATGCATATATGCCTATAGAATGTCTACAACCCTGTTTGCTGCCTTAAAATGACATCTAAATAGGGGTCACATTTGATGTTTAACCTACAGATCTGCACAAACTCCACTTCTTCAAAGTGAAACAAAGTTATAGAAAATGTTCCAAATTAAGAAAAAAACTAAATATATAATAATTGGATAAGTCTCCACCCCCCTGAGTTAATACTTGGTGGAGGCACCTTTGGCAGCCATAACAGCTGTTACAGCTGAGAATCATTTGGAATAAGATTCTGCCAACTTTACACAGCTCTTAAGGCAACATATATCCATTGTTTTTGTCAAACTTTCTCAAGCAAATTATTTGGGTGGGAATCATTGATGGAGAGCAATATTCAAACCTTGTCTCTGATTTTCATAAAGTCAAGACAGACTAGACCACTCAGGAACACGTAATACCTCTTGGAAAGAAATTCTGGTTTGTCTTTGGCATTAGAATGTGTGTAATTGTCTTGCTGAAAAATAAAACTATATCCCAGGTTTAGGTTCTCAGAAGACTGAGGCGGGTTTTTACCTGGGCTTTACTGCTTTCATATTTATTTTGATCCTGACAATCTCTCCAGTCCCTGCCGATGACAAGCATACCCCTAACATTACATTTACATTTAAGTCATTTAGCAGACGCTCTTATCCAGAGCGACTTACAAATTGGTGCATTCACCTTATGATATCCAGTGGAACAGCCACTTTACAATAGTGATCTAAATCTTTTTAGGGGGGGGGGGGGGGGGGCGGGGGGTTAAAACATGATCCTGTTACCACAATATTTGAAAATAGAGGGTTTCACTCTGTATTACATGTATATTGGATTTGACCCAACCTTGTAGTTTTTAATTTATGCCAAAAAGTGTATTGATTTGCTGATCTGTTTTGTAGTATTACTGAACAGCCTTTTAACACAGGCTTTCTTTTCACTTTGTCATATAGGCCAGTAATATGGAGTGAATGCAATGTTGTTGATCCCTTTGAATTTTCAAGTATCGTGTTTTATTTTTCATCAAGACAATTACACACATTTTAATGACAGAAAAACACACCAGGATGGCTTTCCAAGAGGTGTTGGGTGTTTCTGAGTGGTCTAGTCTCAGTCCTGACTTAAATCTGCTTAAAAATTCCTAGGCAAGGTTTAAATATTGCTGTCCATCAATGATCCCCAAAAGAAATTTACTGAGCCTGAGCAACTTAATGGATATATGTTGTCCTAAGAGTTGGTAGAATCTTATTGAAAATGATTCACAGCTGTAATGACTGCCAAAGATGCTTCCTGCATGTATTAACTCAGTGTAGACTTATCCAATTATGATATTTAAATTAAGAAAATGTGTATAAAAAAAAAATGTGTATAACTTTCTTTTACTTTAAAATGTGGAGTAGATTGTGTAGATCTGTTGGGAACACATACATACAGTACACACACATACACACATACAGTACACTCACATACACACATACAATACACACACATACACACATACAGTACACACACATACACACATACAGTACACACACATACACACATACAGTACACACACATTCACACATACAGTACACACACATACAGTACACACACATAAACACATACAGTACACACACACATACAGTACACACACACAGTACACACACATACAGTACACACACATACAGTACACACACACACACATACACACATACAGTACACACACATACAGTACACACACAGTACACACATACAGAACATACATACAGTACACACACATACAGTACACACACAGTACACACATACAGTGCACACACATACAGTACACACACATACAGTACACACACACACACATACACACATACAGTACACACACATACAGTACACACACAGTACACAAATACAGTACACACACATACAGTACACACACAGTACACACATACAGTGCACACATACAGTGCACACACATACAGTACACACACATACAGTACACACACATACACACATACAGTACACACACACATACAGTACACACACATACAGTATACACACATACATACAGACAGCACACACACATACAGTACACACACATACAGTACACACACACACATACAGTACACACACATACAGTACACACACATACAGTACACACACATACACACATACAGTACACACACATACAGTACACACACATACACACATACAGTACACACACATACAGTACACACACACACACATACACACATACAGTACACACACATACAGTACACACACATACAGTACACACATACAGTGCACACACATACAGTACACACACATACAGTACACACACATTACACATACATACAAACACATACAGTACACACACATTACACATACATACAAACATACAGTACACACACATACAGTACACGCACATACAGTACACACACATACACACACACACACATACAGTACACACACATACAGTACACACACATACAGTACACATACATACAGTACACACACATACACACATACAGTACACACACATACACACATACAGTACACACATACACACATACAGTACACACACATACAGTACACACACATACACACATACAGCACACACCCATACAGTACACACACATACACACATACAGTACACACACATACAGTACACATACATACACACATACAGTATACACACATACATACACACATACAATACACACACATACACACATACATTACACATACATACACACATACAGTACACACTTATACACACATACAGTACACACATGTACACACATACAGTACACACACATACACACACACACACGGACCTCAATGTCCATCTTAGAATAACCTCTCAGTGTACTCCCTTTATACCACGTGTTGTATATATTCTTCTAACAACATCATGTGTGTCTTCTCTCTACCACGTGTTGTATATATTCTTCTAACAACATCCTGTGTGTCTTCTCCTCTACCACTGTTGTATAATATTCTAACAACATCATGAAGAAGAAGAAGAAGAGAAGAAAAGAGAAAGAAGAAAAGAGAAGAAGAAAAGAGAAGAAGAAGAAAAGAGAAGAAGAGAGAAGAAAAGAGAAGAAGAAAAGAGAAGAAGAAAAGAGAAGAAGAAGAAAAGAAGAAAAGAAGAGAAGAAAAGAAAAGAAGAAGAAAAGAAAAGAAGAAGAAAAGAAGAAGAGAAGAAAAGAAAAGAAAAGAAGAGAAGAGAAGAAAAGAAAAGAAAAGAAAAGAAAAGAAAAGAGAAGAGAAGAGAAGAGAAGAGAAGAGAAGAGAAGAGAAGAGAAGAGAAGAGAAGAGAAGAGAAGAGAAGAGAAGAGATTGTGCTGGTGTCGTGTGAGCAGCTGCTATCTGGCTGTGTGTACCTGGTACAGCCCTATTATGGAGACATCAGAGGAGCAACACAGCTCTGACAGAGACAAACAGGTCACCTTAACCTGGGCTAGAGGATAAATTATTTCCCCCTCCGCTCCATCGCAGACCCACCCCTCCTATCCTGCTATCCTCTACATCCCTCCATCCCCCTCTCCCTCTAAACTACCATCCCCTGCCTCTCTCTCCATCCCCTACCTCTCCCTCTAAACATCCATTCCTCCACACCCTCCTCTCCCTCTAAACGTCCATCCCCCCATCCCCTGCCTCTCCCTCCATCCCCTGCCTCTCCCTGTCCCCATCCCTCCATCCCTCTCTCCTCTATACTGTGTGTACTGGTAGGGACTGGGGAGACAAGGTGTTGAGAAGAGAACATAGTGAACTGTGACCTTACTAACAGACCACTGGGTCTTGTAGTGCATGCACGTCCATGTTCCCACATGCACACACACACAGTCACACACACAGATGTTTGGTTTGGCACAAACATACAGTGATAGTACAGCAGCAAAGTGTAGCACTGAACTTGTTGCCGCAGACACAGAGACGTCCAGTATGAAACGACACAGCCTTTTTAACTCTGACACCTGGTTCTCCCTTAACTGTCATAAAGAGGGACAACTGATGTCTGGTCTGACACCTTCCTGGTTCTCCCTTAACTGTCATAGAGAGGGACAACTGATGTCTGGTCTGACACCTTCCTGGTTCTCCCTTAACTGTCATAGAGAGGGACAACTGATGTCTGGTCTGACACCTTCCTGGTTCTCCCTTAACTGTCATAGAGAGGGACAACTGATGTCTGGTCTGACACCTTCCTGGTTCTCCCTTAACTGTCATAGAGAGGGACAACTGATGTCTGGTCTGACACCTTCCTGGTTCTCCCTTAACTGTCATAAAGAGGGACAACTGATGTCTGGTCTGACACCTTCCTGGTTCTCCCATAACTGTCATAGAGAGGGACAACTGATGTCTGGTCTGACACCTTCCTGGTTCTCCCTTAACTGTCATAGAGAGGGACAACTGATGTCTGGTCTGACACCTTCCTGGTTCTCCCTTAACTGTCATAGAGAGGGACAACTGATGTCTGGTCTGACACCTTCCTGGTTCTCCCTTAACTGTCATAGAGAGGGACAACTGATGTCTGGTCTGACACCTTCCTGGTTCTCCCTTAACTGTCATAAAGAGGGACAACTGATGGCTGGTCTGACACCTTCCTGGTTCTCCCATAACTGTCATAGAGAGGGACAACTGATGTCTGGTCTGACACCTTCCTGGTTCTCCCTTAACTGTCATAGAGAGGGACAACTGATGTCTGGTCTGACACCTTCCTGGTTCTCCCTTAACTGTCATAGAGAGGGACAACTGATGTCTGGTCTGACACCTTCCTGGTTCTCCCTTAACTGTCATAGAGAGGGACAACTGATGTCTGGTCTGACACCTTCCTGGTTCTCCCTTAACTGTCATAGATAGGGACAACTGATGTCTGGTCTGACACCTTCCTGGTTCTCCCATAACTGTCATAGAGAGGGACAACTGATGTCTGGTCTGACACCTTCCTGGTTCTCCCTTAACTGTCATAGAGAGGGACAACTGATGTCTGGTCTGACACCTTCCTGGTTCTCCCATAACTGTCATAGAGAGGGACAACTGATGTCTGGTCTGACACCTTCCTGGTTCTCCCTTAACTGTCATAGAGAGGGACAACTGATGTCTGGTCTGACACCTTCCTGGTTCTCCCTTAACTGTCATAGAGAGGGACAACTGATGTCTGGTCTGACACCTTCCTGGTTCTCCCTTAACTGTCATAGAGAGGGACAACTGATGTCTGGTCTGACACCTTCCTGGTTCTCCCTTAACTGTCATAGATAGGGACAACTGATGTCTGGTCTGACACCTTCCTGGTTCTCCCATAACTGTCATAGAGAGGGACAACTGATGTCTGGTCTGACACCTTCCTGGTTCTCCCTTAACTGTCATAGAGAGGGACAACTGATGTCTGGTCTGACACCTTCCTGGTTCTCCCTTAACTGTCATAGAGAGGGACAACTGATGTCTGGTCTGACACCTTCCTGGTTCTCCCTTAACTGTCATAGAGAGGGACAACTGATGTCTGGTCTGACACCTTCCTGGTTCTCCCTTAACTGTCATAGATAGGGACAACTGATGTCTGATCTGACACCTTCCTGGTTCTCCCATAACTATCATAGAGAGGGACAACTGATGTCTGGTCTGACACCTTCCTGGTTCTCCCTTAACTGTCATAGAGAGGGACAACTGATGTCTGGTCTGACACCTTCCTGGTTCTCCCTTAACTGTCATAGAGAGGGACAACTGATGTCTGGTCTGACACCTTCCTGGTTCTCCCTTAACTATCATAAAGAGGGACAACTGATGTCTGGTCTGACACCTTCCTGGTTCTCCCTTAACTGTCTTAGAGAGGGACAACTGATGTCTGGTCTGACACCTTCCTGGTTCTCCCTTAACTGTCATAGAGAGGGACAACTGATGTCTGGTCTGACACCTTCCTGGTTCTCCCTTAACTGTCATAGAGAGGGACAACTGATGTCTGGTCTGACACCTTCCTGGTTCTCCCTTAACTGTCATAGAGAGGGACAACTGATGTCTGGTCTGACACCTTCCTGGTTCTCCCTTAACTGTCATAGATAGGGACAACTGATGTCTGGTCTGACACCTTCCTGGTTCTCCCATAACTGTCATAGAGAGGGACAACTGATGTCTGGTCTGACACCTTCCTGGTTCTCCCTTAACTGTCATAGAGAGGGACAACTGATGTCTGGTCTGACACCTTCCTGGTTCTCCCTTAACTGTCATAGAGAGGGACAACTGATGTCTGGTCTGACACCTTCCTGGTTCTCCCTTAACTGTCATAGAGAGGGACAACTGATGTCTGGTCTGACACCTTCCTGGTTCTCCCTTAACTGTCATAGATAGGGACAACTGATGTCTGATCTGACACCTTCCTGGTTCTCCCATAACTATCATAGAGAGGGACAACTGATGTCTGGTCTGACACCTTCCTGGTTCTCCCTTAACTGTCATAGAGAGGGACAACTGATGTCTGGTCTGACACCTTCCTGGTTCTCCCTTAACTGTCATAGAGAGGGACAACTGATGTCTGGTCTGACACCTTCCTGGTTCTCCCTTAACTATCATAAAGAGGGACAACTGATGTCTGGTCTGACACCTTCCTGGTTCTCCCTTAACTGTCTTAGAGAGGGACAACTGATGTCTGGTCTGACACCTTCCTGGTTCTCCCTTAACTGTCATAGAGAGGGACAACTGATGTCTGGTCTGACACCTTCCTGGTTCTCCCATAACTGTCATAGAGAGGGACAACTGATGTCTGGTCTGACACCTTCCTGGTTCTCCCTTAACTGTCATAGAGAGGGACAACTGATGTCTGGTCTGACACCTTCCTGGTTCTCCCTTAACTGTCATAGAGAGGGACAACTGATGTCTGGTCTGACACCTTCCTGGTTCTCCCTTAACTGTCATAGATAGGGACAACTGATGTCTGGTCTGACACCTTCCTGGTTCTCCCTTAACTGTCATAGAGAGGGACAACTGATGTCTGGTCTGACACCTTCCTGGTTCTCCCTTAACTGTCATAGAGAGGGACAACTGATGTCTGGTCTGACACCTTCCTGGTTCTCCCATAACTGTCATAGAGAGGGACAACTGATGTCTGGTCTGACACCTTCCTGGTTCTCCCTTAACTGTCATAGAGAGGAACAACTGATGTCTGGTCTGACACCTTCCTGGTTCTCCCATAACTGTCATAGAGAGGGACAACTGATGTCTGGTCTGACACCTTCCTGGTTCTCCCTTAACTGTCATAGAGAGGGACAACTGATGTCTGGTCTGACACCTTCCTGGTTCTCCCTTAACTGTCATAGAGAGGGACAACTGATGTCTGGTCTGACACCTTCCTGGTTCTCCCTTAACTGTCATAGAGAGGGACAACTGATGTCTGGTCTGACACCTTCCTGGTTCTCCCTTAACTGTCATAGATAGGGACAACTGATGTCTGATCTGACACCTTCCTGGTTCTCCCATAACTATCATAGAGAGGGACAACTGATGTCTGGTCTGACACCTTCCTGGTTCTCCCTTAACTGTCATAGAGAGGGACAACTGATGTCTGGTCTGACACCTTCCTGGTTCTCCCTTAACTGTCATAGAGAGGGACAACTGATGTCTGGTCTGACACCTTCCTGGTTCTCCCTTAACTGTCATAGAGAGGGACAACTGATGTCTGGTCTGACACCTTCCTGGTTCTCCCTTAACTGTCATAGAGAGGGACAACTGATGTCTGGTCTGACACCTTCCTGGTTCTCCCTTAACTGTCATAGAGAGGGACAACTGATGTCTGGTCTGACACCTTCCTGGTTCTCCCTTAACTGTCATAGAGAGGGACAACTGATGTCTGGTCTGACACCTTCCTGGTTCTCCCTTAACTGTCATAAAGAGGGACAACTGATGTCTGGTCTGACACCTTCCTGGTTCTCCCTTAACTGTCATAGAGAGGGACAACTGATGTCTGGTCTGACACCTTCCTGGTTCTCCCATAACTATCATAAAGAGGGACAACTGATGTCTAACTCTGTTGCCACTGCTTCGAAGCTCCTCGTCACACGTCCTCTAAAAAAGCCCCGGAGCATCAGCATTTAATAACATTCAGATGAGAAAGGTGTCTTCACACACTCAGCTGTGTGTGTCATCTCATCAAGCGTCAGTGTTGAGCTTGTGTGTGTGTGTGTGTGTGTGTGTGTGTGTGTGTGTGTGTGTGTGTGTGTGTGTGTGTGTGTGTGTGTGTGTGTGTGTGTGTGTGTGTGTGTGTGTGTGTGTGTGTGTGTGTGTGCCTTTGTGTGTGTGCCTTTGTGTGTGTGCCTTTGTGTGTGTGTAGGCATGCATGTATAAGCATGTGCCATCTCATCCAGTGGAAAGTGTGTGTTTTTGTGTGTCTGCTGTGATGGCGTAAATCATTGGAGATGAGTGGAAGGCTGGTGCTGCTCTCTCCATCTGTCTCTGTCTGCGGGGGTGAGGTATTTTACACTGGCGAAGGGTAGAGGGAGGAGGGAGAAAGTGAAGCATGCCTTTAGCTGCGCGGGATGGGTGGAGGGAGGGAGGGAGTCTCTGAAAGATGAATGCTGTAGTATCAGTGGGCAGAGGCAGCATACTATTAGTACTAATGAGAACATAGTCTTTACCTCGTAGATTTATCCAGATCTAGATATGCAAATAAACAATGCCCCCTTGGCAACAGGCAGCCCACTCCGCCCCCATCATCTTCCCCCTCCCCTACAATGTAACATTAATGAATATGAATTGGGAGATGTGGTGTGATTTGGGTGGAAGCCAGCAGAGGAAGGAGATGTTCGGGGCCCTCAAGGCTCCATGCAGGAAAAGCTATAGCTACCTCCTGTCCTCCAGGGCAGTAGTGTCTGCTGGTTTTAGTTCTCACCTCCAGGCCAGGGACACCAGGTGGGAGCTCCCTCTGAACAATTAGTGACATTAACAGACCAATTAAGAGCCAGAAGGAGCTGAGAAAACCAGCAGACCCTGCAGCTCCCCGGGACTTCCCTTGTTCCCTAATGCCTTCCCCAGACATGTGATAGGTGATCCATCTCTTCTCTAATTTACCTTCACTTCAAATCAGAGCATGCAATATGTGATTGGACAACCAGCAGCATCCGAAGCAGTGAAATCTGAGGTAAGCTGGTTGCAGCTATAGTCTCATACAGTAGCCTACCCTGAGATCCCGACCCACGTCTTGTCTTCAACATAGCAATAAGGATTATGGAGTATTTCAGGGACTGAAAGGGAATGAAAGAGTCTTCTTTGGTCTTCCATGCATGGCTTGGTTCTTTGATAAGGTTGCCTTAGCATGGCGACTCTCCACGGAACTATTCCAGAACAGAACTTAGAATGACTGAGGAACAGAACAGTGGAACGGGTGGGTAGAACCCTGCTAGAAGTCAACATCACAAATATCTTTATGGGCTGGAAAGAGTTAAATTAAGCAAATACAAAATATTCCAAATGAACTCGGTACACATCGAGCAACACGGGGAAAAGAGACTGTCGGGACCATGTCATCATACATTATTACTACAAAGACTGTGTTCAACATCTCCATCTCTCTCTTCTGTGTAGGATCGATGTAGGATGTATTTCCCTGCAGTCTCTCCAGTACAGTGATGTGTAGACAGATTCCTCAGAGCCTCTATCTAATCTGCTTGATCATAACACCTGACCCTCTCAGCTCAGTCTGCTGTGAAGGCTGTGTGCTTCCTAGGAGGCCAACACGCTAGCTCTCTAAATATACATGCTGCAGGCATGAAAGAAACATGGCGGCGAGATAATTCCCCTCTCTATCGCTGTGTCTATACTGATGTCTGTACTGCGCAGGATGTTCTACTGATGTCTAGGAACAGTGATCATAGAGTCATAAAATAAGGATGTAAATGAAATGTCCTGTGTCTATATTGATGGATTTACAACCCTAGGAGACTCAAGGCCTAAGGTCCGGTTTGCTCCTAGCAGAACTCGGCTAGGGGAAGCAAACGTCTGTTCCTCGCAATACTCCCTTAAAAAGAAGGAATATTGCTGTTTGTCCCTCTTGAGATGCCGTAGCAACAACATAGCCAGTATACGTCCTCAAAATAGTCAGAATGAATCTACGATAAATCAAGAAATCTGTAATTGTTTTTGACATTTTCGCTGAGGAGGTCTAACTAAGATGTTTGGTGCGATATTTCTCAAGTGAACAAAATGTGCATGGAAACTAGTAGTTTCTCGTTGAATGACAACAAACCCTTCATTGAAGAATCCCATCCATAGTTCCCACTCCTAGTAGGAGTAGTACTGTTGACCAATCACCAATGAAGGGGCGTAGACTTCGGCAGCTGAACTTCAACTTGCCTCAAGAAAAGAAATCTGTGTGCTCGAACAGCCCCCCCCCCCCCAAAAAAGACTGCAGAAAAACAAAACAAACAAAAGCGGAACAAAATGTTATGATAATATATGTGCGAACTGTTTCGACTAGGAAGCAGGCGACAGACATAACACTTTCACCTCATGTACATGGTGAGGTAAAGGGGTGTGACTGTCAGTACAGTATCACACACGCATGCACGCACAAACACACACTCAAACATGTCCTCAAACATGCTTTATTTTTCTCTCCTGCTTTCTCCCGCTACACACACACACACATCCACCTGCTGAGGTCAATCTCATCTCTCTCTGTCCATGGTCGTATAGAGAGAGCATACGGGGTTAAGGATGCAGGGGGAAGTTAGTTAATCCCCATAGGGCAGAGTAGTGACCTTGTAGAGACAGGATAGGCTTTGTACACTCATTAACATGTACGAAGGGCTGAAGCAGGGCCAGGGGCGCACACACACATACACACACACATACACACACACATACACATACACACACACACATACATACACACACACATACACACACACATACACACACACACACACATATACACACACACATACACACACACATACACACACACACACACACACATACACACACACATACACACACACACACACATACACACACACACACACACACACATACACACACACACATACACACATACACACACACACATACACACACACACACACACATACACACACATACACACACACACACACACACACACACACACACACATACACACACAGCATCTATTTTTCCTTATTACCAAACATTCAGCTGGAGGCAAGGTTACTTCATTACTAGTGTGAGGGTGGTGGTGGTGGTGAGGTGGGCTACCTGACTAGGCCTCAGACATTGACTATGGGCTGTAGGCTGGCTCTTGTCCTGACTGAGAAATATAACCTACACAGTTTTACTTACAGTAAACCAACCAATCCACTTACTAAAAGGCTACATCCAGTAATGTTTGGGACAATGTTAAGGATAATCCATTCTAAAATGCCTGTGACATAATATTACGTTTTGTGCTAATTAAAATTAAAATTATAATATTTCCAATTACCGTGAAATGTATTAGTTTCAAATAAATGTGTATTGTATTTTATTTTGAGGTGTAGGCTGTTTTTGTAGTGTAAGGATTCCATTGAATTCTACCTATCAAGGGTATGGGACCATTTCCGGTTTCAGGCAGTTTACTCGTAAATCAGGAGGCCTGGTGATGTGTAGACAGTGTGCTGTTCATGTAGCTCTCATGTATTAGCCATTTTCGGGGGTGTTTGGGTGGTGCTGTTTTTCAATAGAAACCTCTTTGAAGTACAACTATTCTTTATCCTTGAATTACTGGACTGTACATTTGTAAATATCATCACTGTTGCACTGTGGGCATACAGTGTAACACTGTAAATCAAACCATCTACTGTCCAACTGTGTGCCCAAAACCCAAAGAACTATGCTGCTTGATCCGCCATCCCACTGTTGAACTGAGTAACAGGTTAGATTCTCCCATCGCCTTAAACAACCCCAGGCCTCATTTGAATGGCTTAGCGTGGAGTAATCTTTTACCTTTGTTCTGTTACATCACACATTCCTTGGCTATGTTCTCAAAATATTCCACGAGGACACGATTTCCATGTATTGGGTCAACAACACCAGTGTGTATAAAGAAGGGGACTGAGCCCAGTAGACTACATTAGATCTGAAGAGACATTGTTTCAGAATGAGGGGTGTTGTAGCTCTGCTTGTGTTGCTGTACTGTCTGTCTGGGACATGAGCTCAGGGGGAGAGTGGAGGGGACAGAGAAAGATATCACTGAACAGGGTCACAGTGAAGGAGGAAAGAGCAAGGAGAGTGATGCTGAATAGTTGACCACCCAGCCTTGCATCTGGACTGAGCAGAGGAACATGGTGGTGGAACAGAGAGTGGAGCTGAGGAACATGGTGGTGGAACAGAGAGTGGAGCTGAGGAACATGGGAGCCAGAGTGACAGCCAGGTGGACAAATTGAAAGGAGAGGTGGAGGGGTTGAAGAGAGAGTATGCAGGTGAAGTTGCTGTACTAAATGACTGCGTAAAGGTATTGTATTTTTCCAACCTGGTCCATATAAGTGTTGGCATCTGAACATGAAAGAGAATTTCCTGTAATTCCAGTCCACGCAGGTGAACTGTCAGCCATGGGGGCTAGACTGAGCGCCAGTGAGAGCCAGGTGAAGGAGCTGCAGAAAGATGGGGTGAACCAGAGAGTGGAGATGAGTGTCACTAAGACTGAACTGCAGTTCCACAAAAACAAGGTGGAGGAACTGGAGAGAGAAGACAGGTAAAGAAGACAGGTAAAGAAGACAGGTAAAGAAGACAGGTAAAGCCCAGAAGTTACCTCTAGCCTTATTACTTTGATGTAGAAAGAAGCTGTTTGTTTGAATTCATCAACACTTCATTTACATTTTCTTTACATGACATTTTAGCACTAGATGGCAGATTGACAGCCAGTGAGGGCCAGGTGGAGGAGCTGAAGACAGAGAACAGAGGGAAAGTAAGACAGCTACATGTCCTCTGATTACTTTGATCAACAAAGACATGGTTTGTTGAAGTCATCAACAGTTTATTTGTATTGTTACATGATATCCTAGGACTTGGGACCAGAGTGACAGTCAGTGGAGGAGCTGAAGACAGAGAATGCATGTAAGACATGGATATTCATATACTTATAAAGGGATTTGAAGGCTGTTTATGTGAACTATTTACAACAAGTTTTTGTGTTTTATTCAATATGGGTCAGAAAGTCTATTTTTTATATTGTTGCAGTTTTGGGGGGCAGAGTGACAGCCACAGAGAGAGGTGGAGGAACTGAAGACAGTCAATTCAGGTAAGACGAATGCAGTCTTGCAGAACAAGAGGTGTTACTATTTTCTGTTATTTTCTTCAGCATTTTATTAACGATGTTGTCATTGTGTATGTATGTGAACACTTTCCTGTGTTCACAGAGACACCAAAGGTGGCATTCTCTGCTGCTTTAGGTAGTACAGTGGGACCCTTCAATTCTGAAACCACTCTGATCTCCACCAATGTCATCACTAACATCAGCCAGGCCTACTGACATCACCCTGATCTCAACCAATGTCATCACTAACATCAGCCAGGCCTACTGACATCACCCTGATCTCAACCAATGTCATCACCAACATCAGCCAGGCCTACTGACATCACCCTGCTCTCAACCAATGTCATCACCAACATCAGCCAGGCCTACTGACATCACCCTGATCTCAACCAATGTCATCACTAACATCAGCCAGGCCTACTGACATCACCCTGATCTCCACCAATGTCATCACTAACATCAGCCAGGCCTACTGACATCACCCTGATCTCAACCAATGTCATCACCAACATCAGCCAGGCCTACTGACATCACCCTGCTCTCAACCAATGTCATCACCAACATCAGCCAGGCCTACTGACATCACCCTGATCTCAACCAATGTCATCACTAACATCAGCCAGGCCTACTGACATCACCCTGATCTCAACCAATGTCATCACTAACATCAGCCAGGCCTACTGACATCACCCTGATCTCAACCAATGTCATCACTAACATCAGCCAGGCCTACTGACATCACCCTGATCTCAACCAATGTCATCACTAACATCAGCCAGGCCTACTGACATCACCCTGATCTCAACCAATGTCATCACCAACATCAGCCAGGCCTACTGACATCACCCTGCTCTCAACCAATGTCATCACCAACATCAGCCAGGCCTACTGACATCACCCTGATCTCAACCAATGTCATCACTAACATCAGCCAGGCCTACTGACATCACCCTGATCTCCACCAATGTCATCACTAACATCAGCCAGGCCTACTGACATCACCCTGATCTCAACCAATGTCATCACCAACATCAGCCAGGCCTACTGACATCACCCTGCTCTCAACCAATGTCATCACCAACATCAGCCAGGCCTACTGACATCACCCTGATCTCAACCAATGTCATCACTAACATCAGCCAGGCCTACTGACATCACCCTGATCTCAACCAATGTCATCACTAACATCAGCCAGGCCTACTGACATCACCCTGATCTCAACCAATGTCATCACTAACATCAGCCAGGCCTACTGACATCACCCTGATCTCAACCAATGTCATCACCAACATCAGCCAGGCCTACTGACATCACCCTGATCTCAACCAATGTCATCACTAACATCAGCCAGGCCTACTGACATCACCCTGATCTCCACCAATGTCATCACTAACATCAGCCAGGCCTACTGACATCACCCTGATCTCAACCAATGTCATCACCAACATCAGCCAGGCCTACTGACATCACCCTGATCTCAACCAATGTCATCACTAACATCAGCCAGGCCTACTGACATCACCCTGATCTCAACCAATGTCATCACCAACATCAGCCAGGCCTACTGACATCACCCTGATCTCAACCAATGTCATCACTAACATCAGCCAGGCCTACTGACATCACCCTGATCTCCACCAATGTCATCACTAACATCAGCCAGGCCTACTGACATCACCCTGATCTCAACCAATGTCATCACCAACATCAGCCAGGCCTACTGACATCACCCTGATCTCAACCAATGTCATCACCAACATCAGCCAGGCCTACTGACATCACCCTGATCTCAACCAATGTCATCACCAACATCAGCCAGGCCTACTGACATCACCCTGATCTCAACCAATGTCATCACCAACATCAGCCAGGCCTACTGACATCACCCTGATCTCCACCAATGTCATCACTAACATCAGCCAGGCCTACTGACATCACCCTGATCTCAACCAATGTCATCACTAACATCAGCCAGGCCTACTGACATCACCCTGATCTCAACCAATGTCATCACTAACATCAGCCAGGCCTACTGACATCACCCTGATCTCAACCAATGTCATCACCAACATCAGCCAGGCCTACTGACATCACCCTGATCTCAACCAATGTCATCACTAACATCAGCCAGGCCTACTGACATCACCCTGATCTCCACCAATGTCATCACCAACATCAGCCAGGCCTACTGACATCACCCTGATCTCAACCAATGTCATCACCAACATCAGCCAGGCCTACTGACATCACCCTGATCTCCACCAATGTCATCACTAACATCAGCCAGGCCTACTGACATCACCCTGATCTCCACCAATGTCATCACCAACATCAGCCAGGCCTACTGACATCACCCTGATCTCAACCAATGTCATCACTAACATCAGCCAGGCCTACTGACATCACCCTGATCTCAACCAATGTCATCACTAACATCAGCCAGGCCTACTGACATCACCCTGATCTCAACCAATGTCATCACTAACATCAGCCAGGTCCTACTGACATCACCCTGATCTCAACCAATGTCATCACTAACATCAGCCAGGCCTACTGACATCACCCTGATCTCAACCAATGTCATCACTAACATCAGCCAGGCCTACTGACATCACCCTGATCTCAACCAATGTCATCACCAACATCAGCCAGGCCTACTGACATCACCCTGATCTCAACCAATGTCATCACCAACATCAGCCAGGCCTACTGACATCACCCTGATCTCCACCAATGTCATCACTAACATCAGCCAGGCCTACTGACATCACCCTGATCTCCACCAATGTCATCACTAACATCAGCCAGGCCTACTGACATCACCCTGATCTCAACCAATGTCATCACCAACATCAGCCAGGCCTACTGACATCACCCTGATCTCCACCAATGTCATCACCAACATCAGCCAGGCCTACTGACATCACCCTGATCTCAACCAATGTCATCACCAACATCAGCCAGGCCTACTGACATCACCCTGATCTCAACCAATGTCATCACCAACATCAGCCAGGCCTACTGACATCACCCTGATCTCAACCAATGTCATCACCAACATCAGCCAGGCCTACTGACATCACCCTGATCTCAACCAATGTCATCACCAACATCAGCCAGGCCTACTGACATCACCCTGATCTCAACCAATGTCATCACCAACATCAGCCAGGCCTACTGACATCACCCTGATCTCAACCAATGTCATCACTAACATCAGCCAGGCCTGCAATCCAGTTACAGGTAGTGCACACACATCAATCTACATGTATGAACACACATGTCCATAGGGACCAGATACAGACACTGAGTCCAACATCAATCACAGGCTGCTCCAGTGTCTATGAAAGACTGAGTGTTGATCTCGCTCTGTTTCCTCTGATGCAGGTTTCTTCACAGTATCAGTGAGAGGACTCTACTTCTTCAGGTTCACAAGCCATGGTGACGGCTCATCATCTTACGTGGGTGCAGCCTTGTACAAGAATGACCAGATAATAATGCAGGTGCATCAGTATAACTATGGATGTGATCCGGATGTATCCAGTGCAGCAACTCTAGAGCTGGAGGAGGTGGATTTGGTCTACCGCGCCTCTACTCTACTCTAAAAAAACACAACATCTTCAGTGGTCTTCCCTATGTAATGATGCAAAATGATGCCTAGACATGGGGTACTCTGAGATCCAATTGTTTCTCTATACAAAAATGCAAGTATTTTTGTGTCATTTACTGTCAGTGTTGAATTTCATTTTGGAAAAGATCTTCTCATTGTTTAAATTCTACACATCTGATGAATGGTGTTGAGTAAGTGAGGGAAGAGGATTTTGAGTTTGCACTTTTGAAGAAAGAGAGAGAAATAAATAAAAAAGAAGGAAAGAGAGAGAGAGTTGGGGTGAGAGGGGGATGAGAGAGAGAGGAAGGAGGTAGATTTGTAAGAGCTCAGCTGTGTCCTTCAGATGTAGCTCTGTCCCTCTGTGGGGAGCAGCTGCACCATGACACACACACAGGCCTGGGCTACATTCAAGATCACAACGCTCTGCAATGTTTCTATTTTCTGTTCACCATAATACAGAGGAGGCTGCTGGGAGCAGCTAAAGGAGGACGGGTGCACTGGAATGGCTGGAATGGAATGAATGGAACAGAGTCAAACGTGTTTCCATATGTTTGACGTGTTTGATACGGTTCCATTAATACTGTACCATTTCAGCCATTACAAGGAGCCCTACCTCCTATAGCTCCCCCCACCAGCCTCCTCTGCCGTAAAGCTTAGTAACATTTTGCTCTGTAGCACTATGGTTTAACTTAGACAACCTTACGAAAACCACCACTGACAGATGCTCATTCAGTAACAACATACAGTAGGCCTATATTCAACACAAACACCATAATACACAGTTATGTTGTGACTTTTGGCTAATTAATATTCAAGATAATGTATTGATTAATTACTGGAATGATTAATTGATCTGATTTGATTAATTTGGTTATCCTATCCAAATTCATATTAGAGGGCACCATTAAGGGTTGGATGTAGAGAAACCCTTGAATTAACTCTATCAGTAGCAGTTGTTAAACGTTATACCATTTAATTACTATATCAACGATATAATCCAGTCAATTTGACTATATTCTCATTCTGAATAGCCAATAAACTCTGGCGCCTGGAAGACTTGCTGATAATCCCCCGTAACACGTGAGTCAGAAATGATGGTCGGCTGATTGGCTGAGAGTGTCAGTCTTTTGACACTCAGAGTGGTAAAACGGGAAGAGAGAGGAGTTAAGTTTTACCTTGTGATAGGGCGTAAGCAACTCCGTCAAAGGAAGGACTGCCCCCCTTTCACCCCATTTAATGCAGGCACAGGGAATATATGTTCTCCAACACCTACCACTGAGGGGCCTTTGTCAATAAAAACCTGTAAATGTTGGTCTGTAGGGTGTGTGTTTTCACTCGTGGGCTCTTGTTACAACAGTGACTAAAAGTGAGTTAAACATGAATGTAAGTGTGAGTGGAGCTGCCAAGACCGTAACCACCTATTGTGAACTAACAGAGAGGCAGACAGATGGAGAGAACCGAGGGGAATAGAATCACCTGTAGCTAGCCGCATTGAAGCATTCGGACATCCCGAAGCTCCGTCATGCGCTCGCCATGCAGCTGTCCCCGGCCAAGTTTGCCTTCGGGGTAAATGAAGAATGTCTCATCACCCTTCCTCCTTGTTTATTCTGGCTGTTAAATGGATAGTAAGCAGCCTATGGCTCTGTTTCACTCAGGGACATGACAAAAGAAAGAGGCATAGCACAGACAGTGGTATGGGGAGTTCTGGCACTGACAAACTTCAGATTTTTGTGATTGGTTTGAACTACGGAAAGCTGAAACTTTACATTTTCCACAACGTCTATATCCAATTTGCCAAACGTTTGTTATGGCATATTTTAAAATTGTATGTTATGACACCTTTTTTTGAGTAAGTCTAACTTGTGTTTTATAACCATTTTCCAAATAATTATTTCCTGTTAAACTAGTCCACTGGGATGAACATAATCTAACAGCTTGTCATTAGAAGTAAATGTATGCAACCTAGGTTGAATTGGGATGCAGGTTGTTGAAGCGGCCTTCGAATAGGCTTGAGATTCTAATGCCAATTTAAATTGGCAGTTTTATCATATTCAATTGCTTGAAGTTCCGTCTTTCCCCTAATGCGATTCGGATCAATTTAACCCTTTGCTGTCCCTATAGGGACAAACTTCAGCTGATTGAGATTCATAGCACACACTCTATACTATCTGTGACTGCAGTGTCCTATCCTGCCTGGTTGGATTAGTGTGTGTGTGTGTGTGTGTGTGTGTGTGTGTGTGTGTGTGTGTGTGTGTGTGTGTGTGTGTGTGTGTGTGTGTGTGTGTGTGTGTGTGTGTGTGTGTGTGTGTGTGTGTGTGTGTGTGTGTGTGTGTGTGTGTGTGTGTGTGTTATGGTTTATACAGGCATGGATATCCATTTCACTTAGCCTGCTGATTGTGTGTGAACAAACCCAAGGGAAGGTCTTCAGAGAAACAGTCTTCCCTCTGACGGAATCACACAACAGAACAGTTTATTTATTCAGTGTTTGTGGGGATTCTTTCAATAAAGATTGAATGACAGAGCAGAAAATACCCTAATATACTGCAATAAGGACACACGTTGGTTTATAACAACAAAGAGGCATTTTCTATGTAACCTCCATTGTCCTCCAAGAGTGGCTGAATGCGCAGTATCTCACACAGTATCATGGCTCAATAAGTCATCTATATTCCATTAGCAATGATCCCTTTTGGGGCACTGGGCAAATTTTTAGGTCTTGTGAGGGGAAACCTGAACATTGTGAGAATTTTACAGTGAACACTGAGGCTGTACCCTTACAGCTTTAGACAGTAGCCAATAGGCTATTGTGGCTATTTGAGCATAATGTAGGCCTACCAACCAAACCAATGGAGCAAATCCCATAACATTATCACATGGAAATAGCTTTTGAGTTCTATGATATAGCCTACAGTAGCCTATATGTGGTGTTTAATGCAGGCCTACATTGCATGAGACTTCTAAAATATTTTTACATTATGAAGGGCTTGACATGAATTAAGGATGTTTTACTTGGTCTGTAACACCATGTGCCAAATAGGTGACTGTAAATTGCATTGTATTGTGTTGTATGATGCAAGAAAACACTTTACAAAATAACATGTATTATTATTACCATAGAGAATTAGACAATGTAGGCTACCCCTCTACCTATTGGCATAGATGCATATTCAAGCCTGTCTCAAAATACAACACTGCCCCTTTAATTAAGACATAAGCTTTTTACATGACTGGCTTTTCAAAGACATCTTGAAATGTAGTCTACACGTTTTGTGCTCTTGCAAGAAGCAGTAACTCCCCATTACAGACCTATACCCATCTATAACTGGGTTAATAACTCGCTAACTAACCAAGAATATCAACAAATGTGCAGACGCGCGGATCTGTGCACTGATCTTAAAAGCGCATTCACTGATTGAAACTCAGGTAGTGATGGGCATTCCGGCTCTTTTCAGTGAGCCGTCTCTTTTGACTCCCAAACGGCTCTTTAAAAAAAAATATGTTTTGTATTTTTTCAAGTCAAACAGTTTGCGATAGTTTGACTATGATTGGTGTTAAAACTATTCTAATTAAATTATTAAATGAAATCATACTCTACCTTAACCACAATGTATTTAAAAATGCATTGGTTTGTAATGAAAAAGAATGCTATTAAACATTTGCATTTAAAGTATAACTTTTTAATGTATATAAACAAAGAGCATATAAATCTAACCATTCAAAACACATACAATCTGAACAGCATAATAGAATATTGCACCATATCAAAGAAAAATAAATAACAATTTGCTAAACTGCAGCATGCCACAAATTGAAATAAATGTAAAAAAGAAGGATGCTATTACACATGTGTATTTAAAGTATAACTTTTGTAATGTATATAAACAAAGTGCATATAAATGTAACAATTCAAAACGAATACAATCTGAACAACATAATAATAGAATATTGCACCATTTCAAAGAAAAATAAATAACAATGTGCAAAACTGCAGCATCCCACTTAAAACATTAAACTGGTCCCTCTTTTCTCTCTCTTCTTTACTGCCATGTTATAACCAGCAGCATACTGCAATGCTGACCATATTTTGCTTTATGAGAGATTTGCATTCAGAAATGCAAGCTGTCTCACTTTCGAGGGGCTGATGCGGTTTCTTCTCTCAGTAATTATTTGTCCCGTTTTCGAGAAGACCCTCTCAGAGGGAACGGATGTGGCCACTATGCAGAGTCTACTTGTCCAGCCCAGCCTCACATTCAATTCGCGCATATATGTACAAAATGTATTTCAGCAGATTTCGTGCGTTTTTGTGCATTTTTGGGGTGGTTCAATTCGTTTGAAAATACACGAATTTCTGTGCTACTTAATTCGTGCGAAAATACACGAATTTCTGTGCTACTTAATTCGTGCGAAAAGACACGAATTTAACCAGTAGGCGACACACAAGCCGTTGCAACAACCATAGACGCGATCGCCTGTATTTATTTATTTTACGTTATGAATATATAGATATTTTGTCTTTTTTTAACCATTTAACCATAAGAGGTTATATATATATTGTCTTTATTTAATCCCTATTAAAACATTGTGGTTTTATGCCTATATGTACTGTTTTCGATTTTTTCTGAACAGACTTTTCAGGATAGAATGAATGTAAGCAATGCATGATGGTTAATGGTGTTTTATTCGGTTGTAGTTCCATGTATTTCTTAAAAAATAAACGTGTAAACCATTTTTATTGAACAGAATGTAACTGAAAATACAATGGCAGCCTTGCCATTGTCCATCAATAACAAAACATTTTTTTTTCGTATAACATTTGGGGAAACGTATGCAGTCATTGTAGTCTTACATTTTGTTGGCCAACCAAAATTACCAAAACGTTAACCCGTAATAAGGCTAGGGTGGCTGAGTGTAAATACATGGCTCTGAGTGTAAGCACCTTTTCACTAGAAACGTTCTTGTGTTCAAATTACCGTCAGTGCGAAATAGCTAGAAAGCTTTCGTATTTCCACTTGGCTGCACCTACGGTTACGATAACGATAAATCAAGTGCAATACCTGCGTCGACCTGTGTCGAGCAGCAAAACACCGGAAAGCTTCTAGCCTACCGGAAAGTTACAAGAAGAACAAGAATAGTTACCTCATCCGGTCATGTGACACTCTGGATGCCCCCTAAAAGCAATTTCAACCGTTTTGAAAAATGACGCCTGGTAACCCCAAAAAAATACCAGGTGCATGAAAAGTTTGGACTTAGAATATTTTTTGAAAACCTCCATAAATCACTCAGGCCATTGACTCGAGAAGAAAAAACATAAAATATTTTCCAGAAGAAAAAACAGAATATTTTTTGAAAACCTCCATAAATCACTCAGGCCAGCACCCATTGATTTGGGGCGGTAGTATAGCGCTCCCAGAGCGGGTATGGAAGTCTGGATCCCCCCTAAAAGCATTTAAGGCTCTGTGTGTCTTTAAGCACCATACTTTTTCACTCCATCCTTGCTGTGTGTGTGTGTGTGTGTGTGTGTGTGTGTGTGTGTGTGTGTGTGTGTGTGTGTGTGTGTGTGTGTGTGTGTGTGTGTGTGTGTGTGTGTGTGTGTGTGTGTGTGTGTGTGTGTGTGTGTGAGAGAGCTTTTCTTTGACATCTGTTTAGCGAAATTACTGATTTACAGTTCATGAGGGTTGACCGATTCACACATTTAAAGTTTTGGAAAGATCTGACTTTTTTAAACCTTCGAAACAGCACCTATGACCCCATTTTAAGGCACTTCCGGTTGGCACAGGAAGCTATAAGTAAATACATATCCTGATCGGGGTATGCTTTTACAGAATCCTGAGTTTTAAGTCTATACGTTAAGAACTGACTGATTTACACAGGGTTGAATGCACTATATATCACAAACTGCTGGTTGGGTATGGCAAAACACTTTTAGGGTGATTTTATCACTTCCGGTTGCTCCAGGAAGCTTAGAATCAACACAGGTAGACCTCATAGTGGCTTGATGGATTGTCATTGAAGACAGGTTCATAAGACATTCATAACCCACATAGGCTTCAGGTTGAATTTAGGGGTGCAGGCAATGTGTTCCTATGGGGTGAGATGTCATTGTAAACTGTTTGATGTAAACACCTTCTTTTAACTGTTAAGGGTTAATGCCACACGGTCAATGTTAGGCTTGCACAGAGACCTTAGGAACGTTCCTGAGGTCAAATTGTGCTTCTAAACCTTAACAGTTCTCTCTCTGTCTCCCAAAAGCAAAAGACTTGAAATGTAGGTCAAGGGTCATCTTCTTGTCACTGTCGCTGCGCTCAGACCGAGCAAGCTACGGTCAAGCGGGGCATCTCGTTGAACTCGGCACGGCTATGGTGATGTCATTTTTAGTGGTGATTTCAGAATGCTATTTTGGTGGTTTTTCACTGTTGAAACATATTGCAAATGCACAAAAGTCAACTAGCAAGTCAGTGTCCATCAGCTAATTAGATATTTTCAGACACCAAACTGATACCATCTGACTCCAAACTCACTTTTTCCAACTCGTTTAGAAGCCAACTATCACATATTTCAGAGCAGGCCAAAAATTCACAGCGCCTTCCATTTAAACCATAATAAAACAAATAATACGTAGTTATGTTCTAGCTGCGGGTCCAGTTTTCACATTATGTTTAGCCCTATGTGAGGCGACCTCGAATCCCAAGTTTCGGCTCGATAGGTCATTCGGTGCCCGAGCAAAACCTTAATTGGTGCTGAAATTCCACTTTTTTCCATGCCTTGCTACGGGGTCCTTGAATGAGCTATCGGACAGAAATGTCGGGGTCCGTCTCTATGGGCCGAGCCGGTTTCAATGCACCTAGTCTTGCAACTCTGGGACTTTTCTAAATGTCACCATTTTGTAATGCTCAAAATGAATTGAAGTCAATGCAAATGCACCGAGGCTTTTTATCGGTCCGAGAACCTTCTAGAGCCACATAACTCACCGTGCTTAATCGACCTGAGCTCTAGAACAGGTTTGTAAAGTTTCAGAACTCTAGGTCTGACGGTTCTTTAAAAGTTCAAACAAAAGTAACTATTGCAGGCACTGTCTGCCTCTAAGCCCCTCAGTGTGTCACTCCATCCTTTCTGTGTGGGTGTGTAAATTTTTCCTTGAAATCTGATGGGATGAATGACTGATTTACAGTTCATGAGGGTTGCCTATTCACATATATTAAGTTTTGGAAAGATTTGACTTTTTTAACCCTTCGAAACAGCCCTTTTGACACCAATTATGGCACTTCCGGTTGGCACAGGAAGCTGAAAGTAAACACATATCCTCATTGGAGTGGGCTTTTACAGAATCCTGAGTTTTAAGTCTATACGTTAAGAACTCACTGATTTACATAGGGTTGAATGCACTATTTCTCTCAAACTGCAGGTTGGGTATGGCAAACACTTTTAGGGTGATTTAACCACTTCCGGTTGCTCCAGGAAGCTTAGAATCGACACAGGTAGACCTCATAGTGGCCTGATGGATTGTCATCGAAGACAGGTTCATAAGGCATTATTAACCCACATAGGCTTCAGGTTGAATTTAGGGGAGCAGGCAATGTATTCCTATGGGGAGACATGTCATTGTAAACTGTTTGATGTAAACACCTTCTTTTAACTATTAAGGGTTAATGCCACACGGTCAATGTTAGGCTTGCACAGATCGGGAGGACCTTAGGAACGTTCCTGAGGTCAAATTGTGCTTCTAACCTTAACGGTTCTCTCTCTGTCTCCCAAAAGCAAAAAACTATGAAATTGAGGTCAAGGGTCATTTGGGTCCTTCTTCTTGTCCCTGTCGCTGCACTCAGACCGAGCTAGCTACGGTCAAGCGGGGCATCTCGTTGAACTCGGCACGGCCTGGAGATAATGGCAATGCCATTGCAGGCTTTGTGTGTCTTTAAGCACCGTACTTTTTCACTCCATCCTTTTATCCCCTTTTCTTCGTGGTATCCAATCGCTAGTAATTACTATCTTTTCTCATCGCTACAACTCCTGTATGGGCTCAGGAGAGACGAAGGTCGAAAGCCACTCGTCCTCCGAAGCACAACCCAACCAAGCCGCACTGCTTCTTAACACAGCGCGCCTCCAACCCGGAAGCCAGCCGCACCAATGTGTCGGAGGAAACACCGTGCACATGGCCCCCTTGGCTAGCGCGCACTGCCCCCGGCCCGCCACAGGAGTCGCTGGAGCGCGATGAGACAAGGATATCCCTACCGGCCAAACCCTCCCTAACCCGGACGACGCTAGGCCAACGGACCTCCCGGTCGCGGCCGGCTGCGGCAGAGCCTGGGCGCGAACCCAGAGACTCTGGTGGCGCAGCTAGCACTGCGATGCAGTGGCAGAGCTTCGAGACCCACTTAAAAAATGTTCGTCTGAACACACTGCAACTGGATCTGTAACTTTTTTTTTTTTAACTCCTTTTTGTGAACATGACCAATTTGTCAATGTACGATTTCTCTTAAATTACGATAGATAAATGGCTGGTTCTTTTTTTCCTGACACCGTATGCTTATGTACTTTGACGTGAAGCGGTCAAATTAGCACCCTACTTTACGTTTTTGACATTTAATCCCAGAAAAATGGCCATAACTCAAAAAGCGTTGAGGCCTCGACGCCATCTTGTTCGGGGCCAACTGTCCATTACGTCTTCGAAATATTTTCCGTTTAGGAGAAAAGGCCACATGCATTTGCAATGTGCTTGTGCATTTGCAATATTATTTATTTTCCCTCTGGTGGGAATTTCCTAGACTGCGGAAAAATGACCAAAATGTGTTATTTTTATAAAACGGAAACCGAACGTCCGAGAGATTTAGTTTGATGACTTCCTGAAAGATCTCTCCCCGTTTAGAAACGTTGCAGGACGTCTAGTAAGGGACCTTACATTTGCAATGTGGCGTTTCTCACTAACCATATGGCGAGTGCTAAAATGTTCCCTTAAGGTATGGAAAGGCCTTGGAAAGGCCATAAGTGTAAGCCAACATAATTCATTATTTTACATTAACATGTAATACATGCATTATGAAGAAAATGGTGTAATTTAGGCTCCACGAAATATGAAATGGGTTATGAAGAAAATCGTGTATGGTTGCCTACATGACAAAAAGGCGTTCTGATTACAAGTGCACCAGTATCCAAAGTATTAAGCGAAATCAACCACAGAAAACAGCATTGGCATTAATAAAACAATATTTCCCACGAATTAAGTCGCAGGTAAATGTGCGTCTTTTCTCAAAAATTCTGTTCAGCAAGTCTAAAACAGTACATATAGGCATACAACGACACATTTTAAAACATGGTTAAACAAAGACAACATTTCTGTATATTCATGACGTTGAATTAGCCATTAAGAAGAACAAAAATGAAATACAAATTATCGCGTCTACATGGTTGTTGCAACGGCTTGTGTGTCACCTACTGGTTAAATTTGTGTCTTTTCGCACGAATTAAGTAGCACAGAAATTCGTGTATTTTCAAACGAATTGAACCAACCCCAAAACACCCCAAAAATGCACAAAAACGCACGAAATCTGCTGAAATACATTTTGTACATATATGCGCGAATTGAATGTGAGACTGTGTTGACTTGTCATGACTTTAGTAAGCCGTGGGTAGACAGAGGCCTTATTCTTCTACCAGCTCAGAGGATCTGCATATCTTTCAGAACGAATTTGTGCGCTTGAGCATTTAGGCCTATATTATTATTAACTTTTTTTCTCTTCTTTGAATTATTTAATTATATTCATTTAAATATTTTTGATTATTCATATCTTTATTTTTATATATTTTTATAAATAGATTCAGCTCTTCTGATATGCCAGCTGGCTCCCAACGTTCACCTACCTACAAGAGCCGGCTCTTAGAGCCGACTCGTTCGCGAACGAACCATCACTAATTGAAAGACTGCTGGTGGGCTACCCCCACCAATATAATTATACTCCGTTGCGCTCTGGTTCTGCCTACAACAAAATCCCAGACTCAATCTTAAAAAGTTACATTCGTTTTTCTTTGTTGCGTTGAAAAGGGCCTGATGTAATGTTGATTCGATCACAGAAAAAACTTTGATCTATATAGTGCAAACTAATGGGGCGAAATCAGTGAAGTTCAATGTCTTGCATCTCTGCGCAGCATGGCATGTCTTCTGTGCTGCAGTCCTGGAGGAAATGCGCGGCCGCGCACACACGCAGTTTAGAGGGAACATCGCTAATTAACATAATTAGCCTTTGGATCTTTGTCACATTTACACAAAGAGCATCCCACCGAGTACCATACCTGTATCTCACACATAACTAATGTTTAAGTATAGATAACCTGAGGTTAGTGAGATACTCAAGGGCAGAGCTGGAGACCTGGAGCCCTCTGGTCACAGGCAGGCTAGAGCCTTCTTTTTACATTGGCCTATCTACAGTATGTTAAATTGGTACACTGGATCGTTTCTTAGAATGTTTAAAGGTCTTTCCTCCCTAAGATCAGAACAGAAAAATGTTTAAAGGTCTTTCCTCCCCAAGACCAGAACAGAAGAAAGTTTAAAAGTATTTTCTCCCCAAGATCAGAATAGAAGAATGTTTAAAGTTGTGGTCTTTCCTCCCCAAGGTCAGGAGAAAAACACTCCAGGATCCAACATGTGGAATAGGCCTTCAGGATATTCTTTATATATGCAGTGCTAAAAGACATGTAGTCTGGTTAATGTGAACAGCGCTGCAGTGTGATATCCCAGTCAGCTGGAGCCAGGGCAGGGTGAGCTACCGCTGTCTCTGTTCTTTCAGTCAGCTGGAGCCAGGGCAGGGTGAGCTACCGCTGTCTCTGTTCTTTCAGTCAGCTGGAGCCAGGGCAGGGTGAGCTACCGCTGTCTCTGTTCTTTCAGTCAGCTGGAGCCAGGGCAGGGTGAGCTACCGCTGTCTCTGTTCTTTCAGTCAGCTGGAGCCAGGGCAGGGTGAGCTACCGCTGTCTCTGTTCTTTCAGTCAGCTGGAGCCAGGGCAGGGTGAGCTACCGCTGTCTCTGTTCTTTCAGTCAGCTGGAGCCAGGGCAGGGTGAGCTACCGCTGTCTCTGTTCTTTCAGTCAGCTGGAGCCAGGGCAGGGTGAGCTACCGCTGTCTCTGTTCTTTCAGTCAGCTGGAGCCAGGGCAGGGTGAGCTACCGCTGTCTCTGTTCTTTCAGTCAGCTGGAGCCAGGGCAGGGTGAGCTACCGCTGTCTCTGTTCTTTCAGTCAGCTGGAGCCAGGGCAGGGTGAGCTACCGCTGTCTCTGTTCTTTCAGTCAGCTGGAGCCAGGGCAGGGTGAGCTACCGCTGTCTCTGTTCTTTCAGTCAGCTGGAGCCAGGGCAGGGTGAGCTACCGCTGTCTCTGTTCTTTCAGTCAGCTGGAGCCAGGGCAGGGTGAGCTACCGCTGTCTCTGTTCTTTCAGTCAGCTGGAGCCAGGGCAGGGTGAGCTACCGCTGTCTCTGTTCTTTCAGTCAGCTGGAGCCAGGGCAGGGTGAGCTACCGCTGTCTCTGTTCTTTCAGTCAGCTGGAGCCAGGGCAGGGTGAGCTACCGCTGTCTCTGTTCTTTCAGTCAGCTGGAGCCAGGGCAGGGTGAGCTACCGCTGTCTCTGTTCTTTCAGTCAGCTGGAGCCAGGGCAGGGTGAGCTACCGCTGTCTCTGTTCTTTCAGTCAGCTGGAGCCAGGGCAGGGTGAGCTACCGCTGTCTCTGTTCTTTCAGTCAGCTGGAGCCAGGGCAGGGTGAGCTACCGCTGTCTCTGTTCTTTCAGTCAGCTGGAGCCAGGGCAGGGTGAGCTACCGCTGTCTCTGTTCTTTCAGTCAGCTGGAGCCAGGGCAGGGTGAGCTACCGCTGTCTCTGTTCTTTCAGTCAGCTGGAGCCAGGGCAGGGTGAGCTACCGCTGTCTCTGTTCTTTCAGTCAGCTGGAGCCAGGGCAGGGTGAGCTACCGCTGTCTCTGTTCTTTCAGTCAGCTGGAGCCAGGGCAGGGTGAGCTACCGCTGTCTCTGTTCTTTCAGTCAGCTGGAGCCAGGGCAGGGTGAGCTACCGCTGTCTCTGTTCTTTCAGTCAGCTGGAGCCAGGGCAGGGTGAGCTACCGCTGTCTCTGTTCTTTCAGTCAGCTGGAGCCAGGGCAGGGTGAGCTACCGCTGTCTCTGTTCTTTCAGTCAGCTGGAGCCAGGGCAGGGTGAGCTACCGCTGTCTCTGTTCTTTCAGTCAGCTGGAGCCAGGGCAGGGTGAGCTACCGCTGTCTCTGTTCTTTCAGTCAGCTGGAGCCAGGGCAGGGTGAGCTACCGCTGTCTCTGTTCTTTCAGTCAGCTGGAGCCAGGGCAGGGTGAGCTACCGCTGTCTCTGTTCTTTCAGTCAGCTGGAGCCAGGGCAGGGTGAGCTACCGCTGTCTCTGTTCTTTCAGTCAGCTGGAGCCAGGGCAGGGTGAGCTACCGCTGTCTCTGTTCTTTCAGTCAGCTGGAGCCAGGGCAGGGTGAGCTACCGCTGTCTCTGTTCTTTCAGTCAGCTGGAGCCAGGGCAGGGTGAGCTACCGCTGTCTCTGTTCTTCCAGTCAGCTGGAGCCAGGGCAGGGTGAGCTACCGCTGTCTCTGTTCTTTCAGTCAGCTGGAGCCAGGGCAGGGTGAGCTACCGCTGTCTCTGTTCTTTCAGTCAGCTGGAGCCAGGGCAGGGTGAGCTACCGCTGTCTCTGTTCTTTCAGTCAGCTGGAGCCAGGGCAGGGTGAGCTACCGCTGTCTCTGTTCTTTCAGTCAGCTGGAGCCAGGGCAGGGTGAGCTACCGCTGTCTCTGTTCTTTCAGTCAGCTGGAGCCAGGGCAGGGTGAGCTACCGCTGTCTCTGTTCTTTCAGTCAGCTGGAGCCAGGGCAGGGTGAGCTACCGCTGTCTCTGTTCTTTCAGTCAGCTGGAGCCAGGGCAGGGTGAGCTACCGCTGTCTCTGTTCTTTCAGTCAGCTCAGCATTTTCCTCCTCTGCCACAGCTGGTCAGGCCAAGAAGAAGGTCAGGGGTCAGACAGACAGACATTCCAAAGGCATCTCTCCCCTCAGAACAGCTGTTTTATGCCCCCCGCACAATGATACAGTATGTGTTTTCAATGTGGCTATGGCTGTACCATGTACAATCTAGGGGTCAGGAACGTCATTCGGAGCCCTGAAGAGTAATCAATATTAGTCTTGAATGGTTCCATATGGACTATAGGCCATAGCATAGCAACAAGAGAGGATCTGGTCCATTAGATCATAAGACACATGCTACTGTAGTAGTGAACCACCATTCTGTGTGTTAAAGAGCATTGATGTGGACTGTTTCTATTCCATAAGGCCATATGATACAGGCTACTCAGCTACTGATCCGCCATTCTGTACCCTATAGAGTAAAGAGTATTGATGTTGGCTGGCTGTAAGATACAGACTAGTACAACTGTGGCTTTGAGCAATTAGCCATCCTCTTGCTTCTCCTCCCAGGGGTTATAATTGCACAGCAAACCTCTCGCTGGAGCGCCACAGAAATCGAACCGCAGCGGCCTTCCGCCAATGATCAAAGCCTGAGCCCACATCTTACCAGTCCCCAAAGAGAAGGAAAGAGATAACGAAGAGAGAAGAGAAGACAGAAACAGAGAAAGGGAGGGAATCCACGCAGTTCATCTCCCATCTCGGCAGCACTGGCTGCTTTACATATGAAGCACCTTTCTCTTTTTAATTCCCATGACAGGAAATGGTTATCGCAGGATGCCCAGAGGGAGAGCAAAGACGAGAAAGGTCATTACCCAAGATCCTTCAATATCCTTCATTACACCCTGGTCACGGCTTTGGTCTCTTACCCATGTGAATACACACACTCTCTCACACGCTTGCACATGCACGTACACACACACACACACAGACACACACACACACTTACCCCTGAATGGATTAGATGTCTAATTTCATTTCTTTTTTGATAGGTCTTCTTTCTAGATGCTTCTAGGGTATGGTTGAGTTGCAGTGGCGGTCAGTGCCGTTTAAGATGTGGAAAGACTATTTTTTTTCTTATTTCTTTAACAGCATATTGGGTGGATGTCTGTCATTCATATTCCATTCCCCCAGTTCAATGTAACAACGATAGGTTTAGGCCACTACTTGGTACTCAAATTTTCCCTATTCCCATCATGAGGTTGCTACAACCTAGCCTATAAATTAAAGTTCACAACGTAGGTGCACACAGGTCGAAAAAATTTGAGGTGACAGACAGTGACACATGGACAGACAGTGACACATTCAATACCGCCTTGTATCTAACTGATATAGGGTGTAATCATTAGTCCAACAGTTGCAAACGAGAGTTTCTCTTAACATATTCAGGTATGTTTATCCCCGTTTTGTTCCGTTTGCTTCCATTTAAGAAACGTTTTTCAACAGAATTATCAGAATAAATACACTCCTGATCACACGTAAACACAGTTCACTTTCATAGCAGCCACGTTGTGTTCCTTCTCGTGTCTATGCGCTCTCCTCCTCTCACCTTTTCCCTTCGCTTGTGGACTTCAATTCACAACACATCAGCTGTATGTAACTAGGCGAAAAAACCTTTCCAAGCCAAACCATATCATAACCGCTACACACAGCCTGCATCGTTGTCACCATATTAGCCAAAGTAACGTCATTGTCAACATAGCTAATATAACTAATGCGTTAGTAAACCCACTTCATTCTTGTAGTAACGTTACAGTGTATAGTCTGTAAGGAGTTTAGCACTTACACCGGGTGGCCCCAGTGGCAATACATTTGTAAAACCAAAAGCTTAACTTGACTTGGAAGAGTTCTAGTGTTGGGTTGGATAGTCATAGCCAGCTAGCTAACATAGCATCTCTCTGTCTGAGCAGGGTGTTTCAGTAGGCTAAACTGGAAGAAATAGATTTGTTCAAAACTGTTCAACTATTGTCTTTCTCTCTCTTTGAGTCAACTACTCAACTAGCTAGCTGTAGCTTGTGCTTTCAGTATTAGATTAATACTCTGATCCTTTGATTGGGTGGACAGCATGTCAGTTCATGCTACAAGAGCTCTGATTGTCACGGCCGTTTAAAGGAGTGGACCAAGGTGCAGCGCGATTGGAATACATCTTTTAATTCCACGAAGAACACTTAACAAACTAACAAAATAACAAACTAACAAACGAAACGTGACGCCAACGTAGTGCTCACAGGCAACTAAACAAGGACAACTACCCACCAAACCAACATGGAAAATGGCAACCTAAATAGGCTCCCCAATCAGAGACAACGATAAACAGCTTTCTCTGATTGGGAACCCACTCAGGCCACCATAAACCTACAACCCCTAGACAATACAAAATCCCCATAGATAACAAAAAACCCTAGACAAGACAAAAACTAAACAAACCACCCCTTGTCACACCCTGACCTAACCAAATAATAAAAGCAAATATAACTAAAGTCAGGGCGTGACACTGATAGGTTGGAGGACGTCCTCCGGAAGTTGTCATAATTGCTGTGTAAGTCTATGGACGATGGTGAGAACCATGAGCCTCCTAGGTTTTGTATTGAAGTCAATGTACCCAGAGGAGGATGGAAGCTAGCTGTCCTCCCGCTACACCATGGTGCTACCCTACAGAGTGCTGTTGAGGCTACTGTAGACCTTCATTGCAAAATAGTCTGTTTTAATCAATTATTTGGTGATGTGGTTATATTTAGTATAGTTTTATCTAAAAAGGATTCACTGAGGAGTAAGGTCCTCCCTTCCTCCTCTGAGGAGCCTCCACTGTTGTTGGACTTCAACAAAAGGCTTTGACATGTTAATGCTTTAGAAGCGGTGTTTGTGAGACATCATATGGTGGCGTTAGCCTGTGATCTGCAGGCTTGTGAATGAATCTATAGACAGAGTTTGTGGTTGTATCTATACAAGCCTGGCTTTGATGGTTCAAACTGGAATAGTGTTGGATCTGCACTAGAGATGTGCAGTTTGCGAACGATTTGTTATTTTTACTGACTCGCAAGACATGATTCGTTTTTCTAAGTGACTTGTTTATTTTAGTAATTCATTTGACTTGCTGGCCGCAATGAGACCTACAGCAGAATTGATACACACTCCTCGGGCTCAGCGGCTCCAGAGACATGCTCCCACCAACAACTGTCTGTCATATATTCGCGCAGGGAAATAGATTATGCTGCTGGCAGCAGGCAGAATATATTTTTTTACAACTGATCATTAATCGCATGGTGCAAGAATAAATGCAATTAATTGATTATTTAATGTTATGACGGAGACAGCTTTATTGAACCAAAACAATCTTATTTGTTTGCCTAGCAATCAACAAATGTTCTCACCATAGGGAGCATACTGGAGCTGTCATTTGTGACTGAGACTCGTAAAGGTGGGCTTTAAACAATGTGAATGATATGTGAACGAGAGAGGCTTGTTGAATCATGACTCTTTCGCCGGTAGGGGTCCTGCTTGCTGACGGCAGTACTGACTCAAATTAACAAAATTAGTCGAAAGATCTGTGCTTTTGACTGAACGTGTTGAAAAGATCGGAGTCAATAAAGAGAGCCGAACTTCCCATCACTGAGGGACAGTGGTGACTCCCACCTGTTTTGAGCCCCACATTTTTAGCAAAAATAAATGTTATTTTGGCATTAATAGGTGTCACATATCAGTTTGCAAACTATTTTTTAAATAATATATATCATTGAGTTAATAAAGCCACATACAAACGTGGTCTCTTTTTTATTTTCTTGAGTAACGCAGCTCCAAAATGAAGGTGTTTCAGCCTAGCTCAGTGCTTTCTGTGGTGGTGGGGCAAGCCAGCAGAAAATACGGAGCGTTGCGCCGTTATTGGCTCAGTGTTCTGTCACCCATGGGGACTTTACATCACTGCCAGGTGTAAAATGAAATCTTGAAAATTCTAGCCTTTGGGTGTTACATTAAAGTGCCCATCCAAGAAGGCTCAAGGCCATTGGCCACAGATAAAATGACGTCAAATCACATTATATGTAGAGTAGCTTTAATTGGACTGATCATGTCAACATCATACTTTCAAAATCTTAGGTAGCAGTCATCATCATGAATCAAGACGACAATCTACTGGCAAATCCTTTGTAATCCTTGTCATATGAAGAGAAATAATTACCGGTAGGTAAAAAGTATCGGTGCTTATCGGCCATTGGACATAAACATTTCACAACAAGTTGGAAATCGCAAATTCAACGAGTGGTTTGGAAGGAATCAGTGACAGTGGCTGTGTGGTCCCAAATATGGGGTTATGGGGCTCTTTTCCAAGTTTAAAATGATAAACATTCAACATTGACCATGCTTTGAATGAAGCATGATTTGTGCCGCGCTCAAAACAACTATTCATTTGACTTCAGTGAGTTCAAGACAACTGGGAATAAACGAGCTCCGACTGGGAAAATACGTTTTGAACGGTCATCTAACTCGGAATTGTAAATCCTGCCTCCAGTTGTTTAGAAAGCACCATAAATCCAGAGAATGGCAGACTTTGATGACAAAATTTGCCCACGAAGGACTGTCCCGCCACCTTCCTGTTCAAGTGAGCACAGCACAAGGTGAGTCCAAAAGTGTATTGTATGCTGCTGCATAAATTATGTAATGTGCCAGGGAGATATGTATACTGTAGCTAAGAAAGTAATACTAAGTGTATGTTGTGTAGTAAGATGTTAGTAGCCCATGTGCCTCACCCTAATAATTTGGTCTATTGTCCCTTCTTAATTTCACCTACTGTTCTGACTGTTCTACTGTATGCTTTAACCTGTTTTAGAGAAATGTAATCACTGAATATTAAAATAGCTTTCATTATCTCCTTATATGCCCAATTTATTTATCCTACGGTTCTGACTTGGTGTACAGGGAGAACACTGTAAGAACGGCCCATGTTCTGAATTCTGTCGCTGTACATTTCAAAAGTGCTAAACAAATAGTTATATTGACTAACGTTATGTCCGTCCTAGCTCGATCATTAATGTCTTAATCGAAATTACAGATTGCCTCTTATCTGCTTGTTTATCTTATCCATAGTTTGTACATCTCAATTGCCAGTAGAAACCACATTTGTTTAAGCAATTCAGCCATACCAGCTATGCATTTTTAAAAGGCAGTAAATGAGGCTGAATGAACTGTTTCGCTGCCAGACAAGGCTCCATGGATAGCCAGGTGTAACAGTGGTAAGATGTTGGAACAGCTTTATGTAGGCCCTAACAGTTTGTGGGCACCGTTTGTTACCGTTATAGTGCAATTCGTGTATTGTTGAGTGTTGTCTTGTGTAGTGGCTTTGCTGGCATGCATCCCACTTTTTTTTTTTGTTGCTCCACCAAGATTTACATGCTAAAATCGCCCCTGCTGAGGGAGTTCTGTTAACCTGAGCCGTGGTACACCGGTCTATGGTCAGTGAGGAGGGAGGAACGCCCTTCTCAAATAGAACAGTAATCTGCGCCGCTTGGTCATGTTGTCAACAAGGCGGCATGGCGCATCGTTCAGAAAATGTTTGAATTGAAATGTTTGAATTGTCAAACTATTTTTCATTGGGAAGGCAGATCAGTTTTGCATGTGGTAACACAATCCTACCCATTACTTAATTTAGGCTACATCACTTTTGTTTTGAGCTAACTTCGCTCTAGGCTTTGACATGGCACTTGGCTAACAATGGAAACTCCTCCCACCAGGGTAAGACATGCCAGATAATCGAATCCCCTCAGAAGTTGGATCCAAACAAAAGTCACATAGGTTGAGTAGGATTCTGTTTTCACATGCAAAAGTGATTGCTTTTGATTAAAACACTTGGTATGCCTTCCCAAAGAAAACTAGTTAGAAAATGCAAAAAAAAATTATGGCAAAGAGATGTATGTTTCTGAAACGATGCACCATGCTGCCTTGTTGACAACATGACCGAGCTGCGCAAATTAGGCTACTGTTCAGATTTTGCCCGTTCACGTCATGGGCCATAGACCTATACACCGCGACTCAGGTTAATAGAACTCCCTCCTTGAGCGGGTGTTCGTGGGGCGGGAACACGGTTATAATTAGTACACTGCGAATTGACCGCAAGAATCCAAAACAGATATAGTACTTGACAAAAACAGAATAATTTCAAACCTTGATTACATTGGGATACTGTGACGGCCCTGAATATGTCTTAACCGTCTCAGTGCTTCTCCTTCCAATAGGGCGCTTCCTCTTTAATTCCCAAGCGCTAGGGGTCAGAATTGGGTTTTTTGTTAAAATAACGTGCCCAACGTAAACGGACATTTTCTCTGGCCCAGATCGTAGAATATGCATATAATTTACAGATTAGGATAGAAAACACTCCAAAGTTTCCAAAACTGTCAAAATAGTGTCTGTGAGAATAAGAATACTTATTCTGCAAGCGAAATCCTGAGAAAAAGTAACCCGGAAGTGATTTTTTAAATTTTGTATCTTTGTTTCCTGGCCCGTCTAACCTCCATTTAAAGGGGTATCAACCAGATTCCTTCTCCAATGGCTTCCTCAGGCTGTGACCAGGCTTTAGACATAGTTTCAGGCTTTTACTTAGAAAAATGAACGAGATTTTTCAAAACTAGTCAGGTGTCCTCGGAATATTTCCTGCGAGCGCGGGAGGAGCTCACCATTTTCCTTTTCTCTCTTAATGAATAGGTTATGCTCCGGTTGAAATATGATCGATTATGTTTGTTAAAGACAACCTGAGGTTTGATTATAAAAAACATTTGAAATGTTTCTACGACCATTTCGGATACTTTTTGGGATTTATTGAACGGAACACGGCTTTTGTTTTCTCAAAATAATGCGCAACCCAAATGGCGTTTTTTTGTGATAAAAGTAATATTTATCGAACAAAAAGAACATTTGTTGTGTAACTGGGAGTCTCGTGAGTGGAAACACCCGAAGATTATCAAAGGTAAGCGATTCATTTTATTGCTTTTCTTACTTTCGTGACCAAGCTAACCAAGCTAATATAAGGCTAAGCTGTTATAGCATTGAAAGCTACACTCACAAAAGCTTGGATTTCTTTCGCTGTAAAATATATTTTCAAAATCTGACACAATAGGTTGATTAACAACAAGCTAAGCTGTGTTTTGGTTTATTTCACTTGTGATTGCATGATTATAGATATTTTTAGTAATATTTTTTAATCTGATACGTTTGGAAATTTTCATCTTCCTTTCAGGACCGGAAACGAGGCTGTAGTTTTCTCATCATAACGAGCAACACAAATGGCGTTTTTTTGTGATAAAAGTAATATTTATCGAACAAAAAGAAGATTTGTTGTGTAACTGGGAGTCTCGTGAGTGGAAACGTCCGAAGATTATCTAAGGTAAGCGATTAATTTGATTGCTTTTCTGACTTTTGTGACCATGCTAATTTGGGGCTAGCTGATGTAGCATTGAAAGCTACACTCACAAAAGCTTGGATTTCTTTCGCTGTAAAATATATTTTCAAAATCTGACACGATAGGTGGATTAACAACAAGCTAAACTGTGTTTTGGTATATTTCACTTGTGATTGCAGGATTATAAATATTTTTAGTAATATTTTTGAATTTGGCGCCCTGCAATTCAGCGGTTGTTTAGGAAAGTGAACCCGTATTCGGTATCCATAGCGCAGAAAAGTTAAATAGCCAGCATCAGTTGCGCAAAAGTGGGGTTGTGATGAAGACACAAATGATAATGTGTTCAACCCTCAGTTCCGAAGGTTCTCTATTCCGTTTGTTTTGTTGTATTTAAAAGTGTGCCTTGTAGGCTAATAGCATGTTCTGTTGGAGGATTGGGTTGTCTGACTGACCGACTGACTACAACCTTTTTGTATACGGTATTTCATTTGTTTTGGTGTGATGTATACCGTGATGATTTATGTGGTCAGTTGTAGTTGAAGACTTATTGAGATTTGATATTCTTTATGGTTGTGTGCTAAAAGAGTTGATATTTTGATTGTATGATTGAGACTGGGTTTACGCTACACTTGTATGAACGGACAAACATTGCTTAACTAAGGTCACTTGAGTTCCCTGAACTCCTTTACCGGGCTCATTATTTGTTATATTATTATGTGTGTGTGATCATTTATGTTGGTAATACAACCCACGCAAAAGAATACAGTTGTATTGAAGTTATTTCCAATGTTTTAAGGGTTTATGAAAAGTGTATTACCATCCAGACTTTGACATGAATCCTTTGTATTGGTGTAGATTTGACGGACCAGATGGGACTCATTCCCTCCCAAACCAAAAGGAGAAACCAATATTTTCTCTGGTAGGCACAACCTACCTGGCACCCCTATAAACAATAACCTCAAGTCAAAACCGTTACAATATGATCACTTACTGTATGTCTCTATGTGTGGGAATACTTGGGAAGTTTTTTCATGTATACATTGAATATTAATTTATCGTCCAACATCCCTGTGTTTTGGCTTTGTAAGTAGAGCCCAGGTTTGTGGAGGGAAACCTTTCTATTCAAGCAGACTGGTCTGTCTCATGAAGACCTGTGAATGGAACAGTGACTGTTTGCTCTGTCCTCCTTGTGTGGGAGTCAATTAGAGCATTTCATTTTGGCCTGATTTTGGCTAAATTAGTGTCACGTTTATGAATGTATATTTTATTTTCATCAAGTGTAAATATGAGCACCCCATTGCTTTTGCAACTGCACCTTTGCCCTTGAAGTCCTGCGTCCACGTGTGGACTACCATCTCCTTTGGACGCCAGGTCCCTGTAAATTCTTAATAGCGCAAAGAATTGAAAATGTTCTTCCTCTTCATGTCGCTGGGTTGGACAGTGAGGTAGTGACAGATGCTACAGTAACTCAGGTCTCAGTGTATGGACACTTGCTGCTCTGGACCCATTTCATGTACCAGAATGATGCTATGGGTGAAAAGATTCTCACCTTAACAGTAAAGGCTGCAGGCTCTACCAACAAAATACACAAGCACTCTGGTACCCTTTAAACCATTATCCGTTCTGTATCTCACACAAGGAATCAAACGTAAATGGTTGGGACTGTACATTGCTAAACATGACCCAATAGCCAGCGAAGTAAGACATGTAGAGGGGGGAGGCTCATTTTGAAAGTGTGCTGCTTATTTGACTGTTACAGATGGAGCAGACCTTCACTGACAAGCTTCTAAACTACCAGCCCCTCATATCACACTTGGACATAAGTTAGTGGCACTGATATTTGGTAGTCTGGGCCACATAGACTGACAATACCTTGGCTTCCAGATTGCAGGCCTGCCTAAGACTAAAGCAAAGTAACTAGCGAGGTACTGCTCTGTTTCAGCTGTGATGGGCAGCCTAGCTGTATGGATAAGAATGTGCGTTTTGTATGCTTAGTGTCCATGTATCCAAGACCTTTGAATCCTTCTTGATGTAATAATGATAGCATGAACATGACTCTTTTGTTCAATATTACTATTTAATTTAGATCAACCACCTCAGTTCAGAAAATAAACATTATTTTTGAAGAAATGCTTTAGTACACAAACTATTATATCAATGTTATTTGAAGAGTTTATTTTGGGTTTCATGTTTTATTTCTCCATGTGTCCTTCTGACCGCACGTTGCTTTTAGAAAACGTTCCTAAACAGTGTTGATCGTAAATGCCTATGCCAAAATAAAGAATAAATGTAATTGACAAACCTTGACAAGAAAATTATAGATTTTACTAAATTTTGAGATTCATGAGGAAGAGGAGAGAGGACAAGAAAGACAGATCCACCCGATGAAGATATACCAGAAGTATCTGATCTTCATGTTCATCAGAGAAGATCTCCTGCAAGACAAAAACAGTCAGCCTCAGCATTCTACTTCCCAGTCATGTGAGTGTGCGTGCCTCACGTTTAGCCACAGGTGTAAGCCACATCCAGGTACTTGTAGGTTCCTACACAGGGATCTCCATACAGAGAACTGGACGCCGGGACGTCACACTGGCTCTTCCCATCACAACGGTGTGTGTCAACAACAGGTACAGGTTAACACTACAGTCATGTTTCTACAGTACAGGTTAACAGTACAGTAACGCGTTTAAAATAGTACACTGCAGGTTTCAGTAACTCTCTGACACCTTACTGGCAGTTGTGGATTGGCTGAGACAGTTGGTGTTGGCTAGTTGGTTAGCGGGCCGTTTAAAGGAACACACGAGCTGGTCACGGCGGCCATAGTTGGCACTGTGGATCTGGATCGTACATCTGAGGGAGGAGGAGAGGTAAGACTGGATGTCTGGTGTGTGCTAGTGATGGTAATATAAACCATATATGATACTGCTCTACTATATAATATATATCATAAGACAGAAGAATACTGTACAGCCGAGTTGACGAGCTTTACCACATTCTAATAGAGCTTCAGAGCCTCCCCACATTCTAATAGAGCATCAGAGCCTCCCCACATTCTAATAGAGCATCAGAGCCTCCCCACATTTTAATAGAACATCAGAGCCTCCCCACATTCTAGTAGAGCATCAGAGCCTCCCCACATTCTAATAGAGCATCAGAGCCTCACCACATTCTAATAGAACATCAGAGCCTTACCACATTCTAATAGAGCATCAGAGCCTCACCACATTCTAATAGAACATCAGAGCCTCACCACATTCTAATAGAACATCAGAGCCTCACCACATTCTAATAGAACATCAGAGCCTCACCACATTCTAGTAGAGCATCAGAGCCTCACCACATTCTAGTAGAGCATCAGAGCCTCCCCACATTCTAATAGAGCATCAGAGCCTCCCCACATTCTAATAGAGCATCAGAGCCTCCCCACATTCTAATAGAGCATCAGAGCCTCCCCACATTCTAATAGAGCATCAGAGCCTCCCCACATTCTAATAGAGCATCAGAGCCTCCCCACATTCTAATAGAGCATCAGAGCCCTACCACATTCTAATAGAGCATCAGAGCCCTACCACATTCTAATAGAACATCAGAGCCTCACCACATTCTAGTAGAACATCAGAGCCTTACCACATTCTAGAAGAGCATCAGAGCCTCACCACATTCTAATAGAACATCAGAGCCTTACCACATTCTAGTAGAACATCAGAGCCTCACCACATTCTAATAGAACATCAGAGCCTTACCACATTCTAGTAGAGCATCAGAGCCTTACCACATTCTAATAGAACATCAGAGCCTTACCACATTCTAGTAGAACATCAGAGCCTTACCACATTCTAGTAGAACATCAGAGCCTTACCACATTCTAATAGAACATCAGAGCCTTACCACATTCTAGTAGAGCATCAGAGCCTTACCACATTCTAGTAGAGCATCAGAGCCTTACCACATTCTAGTAGAGCATCAGAGCCTTACCACATTCTAATAGAACATCAGAGCCTCACCACATTCTAATAGAACATCAGAGCCTTACCACATTCTAGTAGAGCATCAGAGCCTTACCACATTCTAGTAGAACATCAGAGCCTTACCACATTCTAGTAGAGCATCAGAGCCTTACCACATTCTAATAGAACATCAGAGCCTTACCACATTCTAGTAGAACATCAGAGCCTTACCACATTCTAGTAGAGCATCAGAGCCTTACCACATTCTAGTAGAACATCAGAGCCTTACCACATTCTAGTAGAGCACCAGAGCCTCCCCACATTCTAGTAGAGCACCAGAGCCTCCCCACATTCTAGTAGAGCACCAGAGCCTCCCCACATTCTAGTAGAGCACCAGAGCATTACCACATTCTAGTAGAACATCAGAGCCTTACCACATTCTAGTAGAACATCAGAGCCTTACCACATTCTAGGAGAGCATCAGAGCCTTACCACATTCTAGGAGAGCATCAGAGCCTTACCACATTCTAGTAGAACATCAGAGCCTTACCACATTCTAGGAGAGCATCGGAGCCTTACCACATTCTAGGAGAGCATCGGAGCCTTACCACATTCTAGTAGAACATCAGAGCCTTACCACATTCTAGTAGAGCATCAGAGCCTTACCACATTCTAGGAGAGCATCGGAGCCTTACCACATTCTAGTAGAACATCAGAGCCTTACCACATTCTAGGAGAGCATCAGAGCCTCCCCACATTCTAGTAGAGCACCAGAGCCTCCCCACATTCTAGTAGAGCACCAGACCCTCCCCACATTCTAGTAGAACATCAGAGCCTCCCCACATTCTAGTAGAGCACCAGAGCATTACCACATTCTAGTAGAACATCAGAGCCTTACCACATTCTAGTAGAACATCAGAGCCTTACCACATTCTAGGAGAGCATCAGAGCCTTACCACATTCTAGTAGAACATCAGAGCCTTACCACATTCTAGGAGAGCATCGGAGCCTTACCACATTCTAGTAGAACATCAGAGCCTTACCACATTCTAGGAGAGCATCAGAGCCTTCACACGTGATGCTGCGTGCTGCCAGGACAAACAAACAGGAATTACACACCACACTGGCCACTGCTGGGCAGACATAAATAAAGACATACCTTTTCATAGCAGACATTAGCCTGGTGTAGAACTTTGTATTATTATACATAGAAACAGACTGACTTGCTAGGGTGCAGGTGTAGGTGGTTTCCAGGTATTTGTAAATTCCAACATAGGGGTCAGAAGTACGGAAGACTTCAGTGTTCACTTCACACACCCGTTTCCCATTGCACCTGGGGGATATGAGGAGGTAAGAATTTAATCAAAGGCGTTGTCGAAAAGCATGCGTCGCTTGACATTTAAAGCAGACATCTGCAGTGTTTACCGGGAACGTCAGGACAATTGGCTTTAAAAAAAAAAGGCACATTGATGATTATGCGGCCTATCTTTATCAAATAAACACTGTGTGTGACTGAGTACCTCTGTGAGGACCTCTAGGGTGCCTGTCTTTGAACACTGTGTTGGTCAGCAGGTCTTCCTTCTCTGCAGGTGGTTCTGTCAGTCTGTCCATACAGAGCTCTCTCAATGAAGATCACTCCAGAATCTAGCAGGGCAAGAAACACAATGGAAAGAAACAGACAGCCCTATGGAGAGACCATCAGGATAGAATGTGTGTGTTCTTACCACAGATCAGGAACTGGACGTTTTCTCCATTGTCACAGGTGACCACTCTCGTCGCTGAGTGAGAAACAATCACCGTCACATTAACTGAACAAAAGATATAAAACGCAACAAATAATGTGTTGGTCCCATGTTTCATGAGCAAAAAATTAAAAAATCCCAGTAATTTTCCATATGCACAGAAAGTTCAAATGTTCTGCACAAATTTGTTTACATCCCGTTTAGTGAGCATTTGTCCTTTGCCAAGATAATCCATCCACCTGATAGGTGTGGCAAATCAAGAAGCTGATTAAACAGCATGATCATTACACAGGTGCACCTTGTGCTGGGGACAATAAAATACCACTCTAAAATGTTCAGTCAACACAATGCCACAGATGTCTCAAGTTGAGGGTATGTGCAATTGTTATGCTGACTGCAGTAGTGTCCACCAGAGCTGTTGCCAGAGAATATAATTTTAATTTCTTTACCACAAGCCACCTCCATTTTTGAGAATTTGGCAATACATCTAACCGGCCTCAAATGCAGACCATGTGTAATCACGCCAACGCAGGACCTCCACATCCGGCTTCTTCACCTGCGGGATTGTCTGAGAGAGGGGAGGGGGGTGCTGAGAATTATTTCTGCCTGTAATAAAACCCTTGTGAGGAAAATCTAATTATAATTGGCTGGGCCTGGCGCCAATGAGTGGGGGCCCACGGTGGGTCATGAAATCGCCCTTGCCCAGTCATGTGAAATCCACTGGATAGGACCTAATGAATTTATTTAAATTGACCGATTTCTTTATATGAACTGTAGCTCAGTAAAATCTTTGAAATTGATAGTTGGTAGTGTACAGCAAACTGCAGCCAGCACTGAAACACATCACACAGCTAGTTCAGCTTTTCTAACCTTGGTCAGTCTCTTCGCAATTCTTTACAGGAGAAGAGTAGTGTACAGCATATACAGTAAGTATATACATACTGTACAGTATATAGTATGGTACAGAGTATAGACAGACATGGAACATCACCTAATACAGGATGGTGTATACTAGACCTGGGTCAAACTGTTTATATTAGACTTCAGTTACTTTCAAATAAACATACATTTAGAACCATCTGGAAAATACTGGAATGCAAATACATATGTTACAATTCAGTATACTCACAGGTGAATGCAGTCAGTTTTAAAAGGAGCATGATGCTGGGTGCAGGTGTGTTAGTAACAGGTAAGATGCTATGGATGGTCACCTGGCCAAATAAAGCTTTGATTAACATGTGATACTTGCCAAGGACAGATCCTTGTTCGCAAAGCATCAACCAGGAACACAAAGCACAACAGATTAGCAGTCATCTTGGCAACACATAACTAAAATCTCACGCCAGCTCAAACCACAAGTACTGTGATGTGCCGTCCTCCCTTTACTCAGTCACCACAGCATGAAGCCAATTTTAGTTATCTTTGTGTTTTATTTTCTCTGGGTGTCAATTTACCCGTGATTATGTAACTTAATACTGATTGTTTGCGTAAAAATGTAGTTAATTCTCCGATAGGGAGATAATTTAACCAGTGCTTACTTTCAGCCAGATGGCATCTTTCAGTTTTGGACTGTTTCATTCAGGAACCTATTTGGCCGGATCCAGTACCTTTTGTTGCAAGAACAATTATGAACTTTTTGCAATGTAAAAATGAGTACTGAGCGTTTAACCGAAATGTGTTATTTTTCCAACTAACAGACCAATGTCAGTTCTATTTGAATTACATTTTGTTTAGGTTTTTCTGTGAGCTCAATGCGCATGTTCCCTGGAGATAAATCAGATCCAGCCTGAACTGTGTAATGTAATAGGGAGTTGTAGTTTGCAACAGGCCAATATTCTACATAGTGTAGTGCATAACATAGTAAATAACTACAATAACCATAATCCATTGCGCATATACGGTGTTTTTCTTTTATACCTGGTACAGAAGAACGTGCGATTGTGAGGGGATAGAGAGAGCTGTTCCATAGTGTCGTGGCAATTTCCTGTATTACCAAATGAGGAGAGTTACAAACCACACACCAGTCAGAGTTATACTTACATTTCATCTTTAATAATATGAGCTTTACCATAGCCCTGTGACTTTCAACAATTCACTATCTATAATGAATTGTTGAGAGTCCCTACAAAAGAATACCAAGATCTTTTATAGCCAAGATACACCCCTCTCAACTTACATGACGAACCACAGATCTCAGGAACTCTTCACAAAGGGCCTTTTACATGAGAAAGGAGTATCCCTTAGACAGATTGCATTCGCTATAAATTATCGCTCAGTTTGGTCTCTAAAACGAGGTTCTAATCAAATCAAATGTATTTATATAGCCCTTCGTACATCAGCTGATATCTCAAAGTGCTGTACAGAAACCCAGCCTAAAACCCCAAACAGCAAGCAATGCAGGTGTAGAAGCACGGTGGCTAGGAAAAACTCCCTAGAAAGGCCAAAACCTAGGAAGAAACCTATAGAGGAACCAGGCTATGAGGGGTGGCCAGTCCTCTTCTGGCTGTGCCGGGTGGAGATTATAACAGAACATGGCCAAGATGTTCAAATGTTCATAAATGACCAGCATGGTCAAATAATAATAATCACAGTAGTTATCGAGGGTGCAGCAACTCAGCACCTCAGGAGTAAATGTCAGTTGGCTTTTTTAGCACGTCCGGTGAACAGGTCAGGGTTCCATAGCCGCAGGCAGAACAGTTGAAACTGGAGCAGCAGCAAGGCCAGGTGGACTGGGGACAGCAAGGAGTCATCATGCCAGGTAGTCCTGACGCATGGTCCTAGGGCTCAGGTCCTCCGAGAGAGAGAGAGAAAGAAAGAGAGAAGGAGAGAATTAGAGAGAGCATACTTAAATTCACACAGGACACCGGATAAGACAGGAGAAGTCCTCCAGATATAACAAACTGACCCTAGCCCCCCGACACATTAACTACTGCAGCATAAATACTGGAGGCTGAGACAGGAGGGGTCAGGAGACACTGTGGCCCCATCCGATGATACCCCCGGACAGGGCCAAACAGGAAGGATATAACCCCACCCACTTTTGCCAAAGCACAGCCCCCACACCACTAGAGGGAAACCTTCAACCACCAACTTAACATCCTGAGATAAGGCCGAGTATAGCCCACAAAGATCTCCGCCACGGCACAAACCAAGGGGGGGGCGCCAACCCAGACGGGAAGATCACGTCAGTGACTCAACCCACTCAAGTGACGCACCCCTCCTAGGGACGGCATGAAAGAGCACCAGTAAGCCAGTGACTCAGCCCCTGTAATAGGGTTAGAGGCAGAGAATCCCAGTGGAGAGAGGGGAACCGGCCAGGCAGAGACAGCAAGGGCGGTTCGTTGCTCCAGAGCCTTTCCCTTCATCTTCACACTCCTGGGCCAGACTACACTCAATCATATGACCTACTGAAGAGATAAGTCTTCAGTAAAGACTTAAAGGTTGAGACCGAGTCTGCGTCTCTCACATGGGTAGGCAGACCATTCCATAAAAATGGAGATCTATAGGAGAAAGCCCTGCCTCCAGCTGTTTGCTTAGAAATTCTAGGGACAATTAGGAGGCCTGCGTCTTGTGACCGTAGCGTACGTGTAGGTATGTACGGCAGGACCAACTCGCAAAGATAGGTAGGAGCAAGCCCATGTAACGCTTTGTAGGTTAACAGTAAAACCTTGAAATCAGCCCTTGCCTTAACAGGAAGCTAGTGTAGGGAAGCTAGCACTGGAGTAATATGATCAATTTTTTTGGTTCTAGTCAGGATTCTAGCAGCCGTATTTAGCACTAACTGAAGTTTATTTAGTGCTTTATCCGGGTAGCCGGAAAGTAGAGCATTGCAGTAGTCTAACCTAGAAGTAACAAAAGTGTGGATTAATTTTTCTGCATCATTTTTGGACAGAAAATTCTGATTTTTGTAATGTTACGTAGATGGAAAAAAGCTGTCCTTGAAACAGTCTTGATATGTTCGTCAAAAGAGAGATCAGGGTCCAGAGTAACGCCGAGGTCCTTCACAGATTTATTTGAGACTACTTTACAACCATCAAGATTAATTGTCAGATTCAACAGAAGATCTCTTTGTTTCTTTGGACCTAGAACAAGCATCTCTGTTTTGTCCGAGTTTAAAAGTAGAACGTTTTCAGCCATCCACTTCCTTATGTCTGAAACACAGGCTTCTAGCGAGGGCAATTTTGGGGCTTCACCATGTTTCATTGAAATGTACAGCTGTGTGTCATCCGCATAGCAATGAAAGTTAACATTATGTTTTCGAATGACATCCCCAAGAGGTAAAATATATAGTGAAAACAACAGTGGTCCTAAAACGGAACCTTGAGGAACACCGAAATATACAGTTGATTTGTCAGAGGACAAACCATTCACAGAGACAAACTGATATCTTTCCAACAGATAAGATCTAAACCAGGCCAGAACTTGTCCGTGTAGATCCATTTGGGTTTCCAATCTCTCCAAAAGAATGTGGTGATTGATGGTATCAAAGGCAGCACTAAGGTCTAGTAGCACGAGGACAGATGCAGAGCCTCGGTCTGACGCCATTAAAAGGTCATTTACCACCTTCACAAGTGCAGTCTCAGTGCTATGATGGGGTCTAAAACCAGACTGAAGCATTTCGTATACATTGTTTGTCTTCAGGAAGGCAGTGAGTTGCTGCGCAACAGCTTTTTCAAAAAAAATTGAGAGGAATGGAAGATTCGATATAGGCCGATAGTTTTTTATATTTTCTGGGTCAAGGTTTGGCTTTTTCAAGAGAGGCTTTATTACTGCCACTTTTTTAGTGAGTTTGGTACACATCCGGTGGATAGAGAGCCGTTTATTATGTTCAACATAGGAGGGCCGAGCACAGGAAGCAGCTCTTTCAGTAGTTTAGTTGGAATAGGGTCCAGTATGCAGCTTGAAGGTTTAGAGGCCATGATTATTTTCATCATTGTGTCAAGAGATATAGTACTAAAACACTTAAGTGTCTCTCTTGATCCTAGGTCCTGGCAGAGTTGTGCAGACTCAGGAGAGCTGAGCTTTGGAGGAATACGCAGATTTAAAGAGGAGTCCGTAATTTGCTTTCTAATGATCATGATCTTTTCCTCAAAGAAGTTCATGAATTTATTACTGCTGAAATGAAAGCCATCCTCACTTGGGGAATGTTGCTTTTTAGTTAGCTTTGCGACAGTATCAAAAATAAATTTAGGATTGTTCTTATTTTCCTCAATTAAGTTGGAAAAATAGGATGATCGAGCAGCAGTGAGGGCTCTTCGATACTGCACGGTACTGTCTTTCCAAGCTAGTCGGAAGACTTCCAGTTTGGTGTGGCGCCATTTCCGTTCCAATTTTCTGGAAGCTTGCTTCAGAGCTCGGGTATTTTCTGTATACCAGGGAGCTAGTTTCTTATGACAAATGTTTTTAGTTTTAACTGAGATGCTTGTTCTCTGACGTCCTTGGGTAGGCAGAAGGAGTCTGGAAGGACATCAAGGAATCTTTGTGTTGTCTGAGAATTTAGAGCACGACTTTTGATGCTCCTTGGTTGGGGTCTGAGCAGATTATTTGTTGCGATTGCAAACGTAATAAAATGGTGGTCCGATAGTCCAGGATTATGAGGAAAAACATTAAGATCTACAACATTTATTCCATGGGACAAAACTAGGTCCAGAGTATGACTGTGGCAGTGTGTAGGTCCAGAGACATGTTGGTCAAAACCCACTGAGTCGATGATGGCTCCGAAAGCCTTTTGGAGTGGGTCTGTGGACTTTTCCATGTGAATATTAAAATCACCAAAATTTAGAATATTATCTGCTATGACTACAAGGTCCGATAAGAATTCAGGGAACTCAGTGAGGAACGCTGTATATGGCCCAGGAGGCCTGTAAACAGTAGCTATAAAAAGTGATTGAGTAGGCTGCATAGATTTCATGACTAGAAGCTCAAAAGACGAAAACATCATTTTTTTTTTGTAAATTGAAATTTGCTATCGTAAATGTTAGCAACACCTCCGCCTTTGCGGGATGCACGGGGGATATGGTCACTAGTGTAACCAGGAGGTGAGGCCTCATTTAACACAGTAAATTCATCAGGCTTAAGCCAGGTTTCAGTCAGGCCAATCACATCAAGATTATGATCAGTGATTAGTTCATTGACTATAACTGCCTTTGAAGTGAGGGATCTAACATTAAGTAGCCCTATTTTGAGATGTGAGGTATCACGATCTCTTTCAATAATGGCAGGAATGGAGGAGGTCTTTATCCTAGTGAGATTGCTAAGGCGAACACCGCCATGTTTAGTTTTGCCCAACCTAGGTCGAGGCACAGACAGTCTCAATGGGGATAGCTGAGCTGACTACACTGGCTATGCTAGTGGCAGACTCCACTAAGCTGGCAGGCTGGCTAACAGCCTGCTGGCTGGCCTGAACCCTATCTCATTGTGGAGCTAGAGGAGTTAGAGCCCTGTCTATGTTGGTAGATAAGATGAGAGCACCCCTCCAGCTAGGATGGAGTCCGTCACTCCTCAGCAGGCCAGGCTTGGTCCTGTTTGTGGGTGAGTCCCAGAAAGATGGCCAATTATCTACAAATTCTATCTTTTGGGAGGGGCAGAAAACAGTTTTCAACCAGCGATTGAGTTGTGAGACTCTGCTGTAGAGCTCATCACTCCCCCTAAATGGGAGGGGGCCAGAGACAATTACTCGATGCCGACACATCTTTCTAGCTGATTTACACGCTGAAGCTATGTTGCGCTTGGTGACCTCTGACTGTTTCATCCTAACATCGTTGGTGCCGACGTGGATAACAATATCTCTATACTCGCCAGTTTTAGCTTTAGCCAGCACCATCTTCAGATTAGCCTTAACGTCGGTAGCCCTGCCCCCTGGTAAACAGTGTATGATCGCTGGGTGATTTGTTTTAAGTCTAATACTGCGGGTAATGGAGTCGCCAATGACTAGGGTTTTCAATTTGTCAGAGCTAATGGTAGGAAGCTTCGGCGTCTCAGACCCCGTAACGGGAGGGGTAGAGACAAGAGAAGACTCGGCTTCAGACTCCGACTCGCTGCTTAATGGGGAAAACCGGTTGAAAGTTTCTGTCGGCTGAATGAGCGACACCGGTTGAGCATTCCTACAGCATTTCCCTCCAGAAACAATGAGAAAGTTGTCCGGCTGCGGGGACTGTGCGAGGGGATTTATACTACTATCTGTACTTACTGGTGGCACAGACGCTGTTTCATCCTTTCCTACACTGAAATTACCCTTGCCTAACGATTGCGTCTGAAGCTGGGCTTGCAGCACAGCTATCCTCGCCGTAAGGCGATCGTTCTCCTGTATATTATGAGTACAGCGACTGCAATTAGAAGGCATCATGTTAATAATGTTACTACTTAGCTTCGGCTGTTGAAGGTGCTGACGAACCATGTCCAGATAAAACGTCCGGAGTTAAAAAGTTGAAAGAAAAAAAAAATTGAGGGAAAAACTAAAAATATAAACGGTAATTAAAAAGTAAAAACCGTAAAGTTGTCAGGTAGCAAAGTAAGGTTGGCAACAAAACGCACAGCAACACAGCAAAATATAAACGTAATTAAAAAGTAAAAACCGTAAAATTGTCAGGTAGCAAAGTAAGGTTGGCAACAAAACGCACAGCAACACGTCTGCAAGTTCAAGAGGAAGTGACGAAGTCACTCGTTCCTGGTGCTTCATAGTACCAAAACATTACCTCATCCAAGGCATAACTCAATTGTCAACTCTATGTACTCCCATCTCAAGTAAACCCCCTCTTCTCCCCACTCCTGGACAAGCTCACTGAGGGGAGTGACTTGCGCACAGACATTGTGGAGCCAAGAGATAATTGGTTCCCCCTTAATCACGCCATCCCTTCACATGGTTTAACAGATACATTCACATATGAAGACAATGTTCCATTCTGACCTCTCCCCTCTCTGGGCCCCAAGTGACTGAGCCCTAGCTGAGAAGGGAAAAGTGCAGCTGCCAACAGTATAGTCCAAAGGGATACATTCTAATGACAAGTATCTCACATAAGCATATTATGTAAATAAAACATCTTATTTATCTATGTTACCCAACTAATTCTGATTCATCCTCCACAATAGCTATGCATCTCAAAATGAAAAATACATGATCTAAGTGATTGATAGTTGCTATTTAGCAGTCAAAAGTATGCCCTATGTACTTTGAAGACCTTCGTATGACGAACGTGACACTGCAACTCATCTCTGGCGTTGCACTTAATTTATTTCCTCATAGAATCCTAGCCGCACGGGTTCTGGAGGAGCTGCAGCTGTCTATTTTTTAATTTTTAATTTCACCTTTATTTAACCAGGTAGGCTAGTTGAGAACAAGTTCTCATTTACAACTGCGACCTGGCCAAGATAAATCACAGCAGTTCGACACATACAACAACACAGAGTTACACATGGAATAAACAAACATACAGTCAATAATACAGTAGAAAAAAGAAAAATCTATATACAGTGAGTGCAAATGAGGTAAGATAAGAGAGGTAAGCCATTAAATAGGCCATGGTGGCGAAGTAATTACAGTATAGCAATTAGACACTGGAATGGTAGATGTACAGAATATTAATGTGCAAGTAGAGATACTGGGGTGCAAAGGAGCAAGATAAATAAATAAATACAGTATGAGGTAGTTGGATGGGCTATGTACGGGTGCAGTGATCTGTGAGCTGCTCTGACAGCTGGTGCTTAAAGCTAGTGAGAGAAATATAAGACTCCAGCTTCATTGATTTTTGCAGTTCGTTCCAGTCATTGGCAGCAGAGAACTGGAAGGAAAGGCGGCCAAAGGAGGAATTGGCTTTGGGGGTGACCAGTGAGCTATACCTGCTGGAGCGCGTGCTACGGATGGGTGCTGCTATGGTGACCAGTGAGCTGAGATAAGGCGGTGCTTTACCTAGCAGAGACTTGTAGATGACCTGGAGCCAGTGGGATTGGTGACGAGTATGAAGCGATGACCAACCGACGAGAGCGTACAGGTCGCAGTGGTGGGTAATATATGGGGCTTTGGTGACAAAACGGATTGCACTGTGATAAACTGTATCCAATTTGTTGAGTAGAGTGTTGGAGCCTATTTTATAGATGACATCGCCGAAGTCGAGGATCGGTAGGATGGTCAGTTTTACGAGGGTATGTTTGGCAGCATGAGTGAAGGATGCTTTGTTGCGAAATAGGAAGCCGATTCTAGATTTAATTTTGGATTGGAGATGCTTAATGTGAGTCTGGAAGGAGAGTTTACAGTCTAGCCAGACACCTAGGTATTTGTAGTTGTCCACATATTCTAAGTCAGAACCGTCCAGAGTAGTGATCCTGGACGGGTGGGTAGCAATCGGTTGAAGAGCATGCACTTAGTTTTACTTGCATTTAAGAGCAGTTGGAGGCCACGGAAGGAGAGTTGTATGGAATTGAAGCACGTCTGGAGGTTAGTTAACAGTGTCCAAAGAAGGGCCAGCAGTATACAGAATGGTGTCGTCTGCGTAGAGGTGGATCAGAGAATCACCAGCAGCAAGAGCGACATCATTGATGTATACAGAGAAGAGAGTCGGCCCGAGAATTGAACAGTGTGGCACCCCCATAGAGACTGCAAGAGGTCCGGACAACAGGCCCTCCGATTTGACACACTTAACTCTATCAGAGAAGTAGTTGGTGAACCAGGCGAGGCAATCATTTGAGAAAAATTCAGAAAAACATAGAATAATTCAGAATAGCCTACTACACCATGAGGCCTAGAATTTAGCCAGAGGATTGTTGATAAAACGTTATTGGAGACAGGAGGCCAAGTTGAGACATTGGACGAGGTGGATAAGGTATAGTAAAGGCAGTTTATTCAGAGGTAAAGATATCTGGCAAAGCGTGCACGGACTCGTTCGTTTAGCTCAGAGGGAACTAGCAGAAGAGCCCCGAAACATGGAGTGCATTTACATTTTATACATTAAAATGTCGTAGGTTGATTCTAGCAGTCTGTGCTCCTGACTGGTCGTTGTAAGATGAGGGCAGTCCCCTCCAGGCTGATATCAATGTCCCATTGGTTCTTGGCAGTGTTCTTTGTCCTTGGAACCCAGCCCCGACAGAGGGGTGTGGGTGTGTATGTGTGTGCGTTCGTGCAGTGGCATTCCTGTGTGTTTCTGCAGTCACGAGATAAGAGGAGACAGTAACCAGCAGTTATTGTCTTAGGGCCAGGGGGTCTCTTGCCTGGAGGGATTGTGAGCAATTACCCAAGTCGGGCGGTTTAGTTTTATTGCTCCATATCTGTTTTGTGCGGTCTGCAGTTTTATAACACTGGGTATCCTGTTCGTGCATCAGCAATTTTGTGCTTTAGTAATGGGGTGTGTTGAACAACAGACCATGCTTATGAAAGAAGTAGTTATAACAAGTTTTAACTGTGTAGTGTTATTAATCAAAAATATCATTTATTACAGGATCAATAGCATATTATATATATCCTAGCTGTGGATTGTGTGTCGCCCAATAACAAGGCATAGCCTAAATTCGGGAACGCGCTGCAAATGTCAGTTAACAGCATACAGACAGCAGGAATTTCCCAATATTTCAAATACAATCGCGGGAAAAGACAAGTTGAAGCCAATGCCTCTTGCTGAAAAGGGAACACTACTGTCTGTTGCATGCCACAACAATATTTGAACAATTTCCAAATATGGATTCCCAATTACATTCAGCCGTGGGCCGAACAAGAGCGATAGGCTTTAGACACGAACACGTCGACAGTGAACTGCCCGTTAATGGGTGAGCCAGTGAAACGAAAGCATTTTTAGGACAAATTTCCTAATTTTAGCCTATGATGTGCGTGTCTCCACACATCCAGGTCTGCCATTGATGGATTCAAGACAAGACAGTTATATTGATCTCCGAATCAGTTGGTCTGTCAAAATATCCTGTCACTTCGCTCATTTATGCTGTATTGAAGGTTTTGCCAAAGTCTCCAGTCATGTAAAATAATGCAGAATCGCATGACAGAAGTTTATAAAAGGCCAACATTTTCCTAGACTCCAGGCGACAAAAAATAAATTCCCCATGTGTGCAACTTCTGTAAGCGCCTATACTCTACGCAAATGCGATGATATGCATGCAATGCCTAAATTATAAAGCAGTTTTTTTTCTCCCCATGCATTCCGGTACCTCCCCAGGTCACCCGCCTCTCACGCTCACTTTTTGTTCTGGCAAATCCCAATTTACAAATTAAGCACGGAATTTAAAAAGTTTTCATGCACCTGTCTTTCCTCACACATGACTACGCCATATGTGAGTGAATCGCAAGACCGCATTCCCTTGGTATTTCAATACTACAATCTCCTATTATAATAGATTTCAACATAATTTACACTATTGACTATGTCCTTTGTTGTTTCTTTACTGGACCCATTACAGGTTTAAACTTTGATTATTTCAAGTTGTTTGTATTGTTTGATCATATCACCTTGAGCTGGCGTGTTTCTCTAAAAGGAGCGTGCTCTTGTATAAATGCGCATCCTATAGCACGGGTCCCAAATTACATTCAGCCCCGTTTGCCGATTTTTTGCTCGAGGGGATTCTATTAATGACCCAGGTGAACCGGGTAAGCGTTGATTGCATTTGTTTAGGAAACGGGCCGCCTCCCGGGCATGAGCTGGGTGCCCCAAATTTGGCCGACGACGAAGTGTACATGCCATGCCTACGTCACTACGTCAATCAAACACACTTTATTGGTATGGTAATATTTCCCTAATTTGTCACAAAATCTCAAACTGTCCTTTTAATATGGAAAAATGTACCAGCTAATTTACAGGGGTTTCTGTTTATTTTATTTATTTCTGTAAAATTCTTAGGCGGGTCATGTAAGTGGTAATTTTCGGGATGAAAAAACTGTTTCAGTGCCAACTTAAACGACCAAAAGCAGATAGAAAGCATGCAGAAAAAATATTGAACACCTATATATTTATAATAATATCTTCTTTGAGAACCAACAATCCAATAAAAGCTACACAGTCAGGGAGAAAAAAAGAGGTTAACGCTACAGTCATGCATTTCTACAGGTAGAGGTTAACACTACAGTACACACTACAGGTTTCAGGGAACATGCCCTTTGATATTTGAGCAGAGGAACACCACATTAACCATGGCAAAATGCATAAAATTGTAGGAAATTAGCTTTAAAATTGAAAAATTGTCTCTCAGCTCCATGCCAAACTGTGTAGAATTGCAGAAAATGTGCTTCAAAACAGCAACATTTTCTCTCCGCTGCTAAGATACTGTACCTTTAACTTTCTAGCTAATCAAATTTAAATGTTGATTACTTCTACTTGCCATTGTCATTCACCTGATGATAAGACAATACATTACTTTTTGGGGGGTAATATATGATGGGGATCCGGTTTTCCTGGGTGGGGGTACCTGGGTAAGAAAAGTTTGAAAACCCCTGCATTAGATGATGTAGGCTACTATCAGTCAATCCCATCTTAGCATTATATACAGTATGCTACGAGCCACCTTGTTGAGTTCCTTACCTTATACATACGTTTATATGAGTACATGATGACTGATAATATTCTGGAAACTCTCAATCAAGACATGTGGAAGTCCTAAAATGTTTCATGGTTATTTAAACAGCATTTATTAGTATCAATGGATACTTGATTAATCCATTACTATAAATAGTTAATGATGCGGTAAATTGAATTTGGGGTCAGATTTTGTGACTTAGTAAATAGTCCTACTCTTGAATTCACCAAAAATAAATCCTCTGTTTGGCTTCAACCTCATGATCTACTTACCTGGGTGAGTTTTAGTCGGAGTAATGTATGTTTGTGTGGAAGCTACATTGAAATGTCCAGAAATGTTATTAACTTTTTGTATTATCAGTCACATTGCGACAAATAGAGAACGAGCAAATTATTAATGTTCCCTTCTCCTGAGCAATGGTTGTAATTTATGATGATCCCGTTTCCTTATCAATGATTTTAATTTGCTGTCAAAATCACCTCCATTAAGGACATTTACTGGAAGACCCTGATCAGACACAAGACAAATGACACAGTGGATGGGAAATCTATTAAGACTTCATTTCTTAATGTTTTTTTTACAATACAATTTGAACATTGATCAATAACATTTTTGCCTGAATAAGTTACATAATATATCAATTAATGAATGATTCAAATGAAAAACAGATTGTATTTTTGCCTTTGGGTTGTCCTTAAACTTTCTGGTTACAGAGCTAGATTGAGATGAAGAAGGTTTAGACAGTGATGTCATCAATCTGAAGATTATCCAGGAAGTATATTGGCATTGGAAGCCAAATTGAACTCCCAATGGATGGAGCTGACTGAAACAATGGCAACAGTTGGCTCCGATACTTCCAGGTCTCGTTTAGGACATCTCAGTCTAATCCTTCTTTCTCTCATTCTGGCTTCAGAAAGACTACAGGGGGACAGAAATACATTCACAACACAGACGGACACAGACAGACAGGAAGGGGTCAGGTATTTACAACATAGCAGCATAGCTTTGCCTAGTTTCCTGTTGCTTTCCCTGGAATAACCTAGCGTAGACAGTTCTTCCAACCAACCTCCACTGATTCTGAAAGCTATACACTCCTCACATAAGTCATGTGATATCAGAACAGATTTAGGGGAAGAGCTTTCACTGATTCAGAGATTCAGATGAAAACCAGCTTTCACAGTAGTCGTCCTCTGTTACAAAATGTTGATTAATCAAATCAAATTATATTTGTCACATACACATGTTTACCAGATGTTATTGCGGGTTTAGCGAAATGCTTGTGTTTCTAGTGCAGTAATATCTAACAATTTCCCAACAATACACACAAATCTAAAGGAATGGAATTAAGAATATATAAATATTTGGGCGAGCAATGTCAGAGTGGCATAGACTAAGATACAGTCAAATAAGATATAATACAGTATATACAGTTGAAGTCGGAAGTTTACATACATTTAGGTTGGAGTCATTAAAACTAGTTTTTCAACCACTCCACAAATGTCTTGTTAACAAACTATAGTTTTGGCAAGTCGGTTAGGACATCTACTTTGTGCATGACACAAGTCATTTTTCCAACAATTGTTTACAGACAGATTATTTCACTTAAAATTCACTGTATCACAATTCCAGTGGGTCAGAAGTTTACATACACTAAGTTGACTGTGCCTTTAAACAGCTTGGAAAATTCCAGAAAATTATGTCATGGCTTTAGAGCTTCTGACAGGCTAATTTACATAATTTGAGTCAATTGGAGGTGTACCTGTGGATGTATTCCAAGGCCTACCTTCAAACTCAGTGCCTCTTTGCTTGACATCATGGGAAAATCAAAAGAAATCAGCCAAGACCTCAGAAAAAAATGTGTAGACCTCCACAAGTCTGGTTCATCCTTGGGAGCAATTTCCAAATGCCTGAAGGTACCACGTTCATCTGTACAAACAATAGTCCCGAAGTATAAACACCATGGGGCCACGCAGCCATCATACCGCTCAGGAAGGAGATGCGTTCTGTCTCCTAGAGATGAACTTACTTTGGTGTGAAAAGTGCAAATCAATCCCAGAACAACAGCAAAGGACCTTGTGAAGATGCTGGAGGAAACAGGTACAAAAGTATCTATATCCACGGTAAAACGAGTCCTATATCGACATAACCTGAAAGGCCGCTCAGCAAGGAAGAAGCCACTGCTCCAAAACAGTCATAAAAAAAGCCAGACTATGGTTTGCAACTGCACATGGGGACAAAGATCATACTTTTTGGAGAAATGTCCTCTGGTCTGATGAAACAAAAATAGAACTGTTTGGCCATAATGACCATCGTTATGTTTGGAGGAAAAAGGGGGAGGCTTGCAAGCCAAAGAACAACATCCCAAGCGTGAAGCACGGGGGAGGAAAATTATGTGGATATATTGAAGCAACATCTCAAGACATCAGTCAGGAAGTTAAAGCTTGGTCGCAAATGGGTCTTCCAAATGGACAATGACCCCAAGCATACTTCCAAAGTTGTGGCAAAATGGCTTAAGGACAACAAAGTCAAAGTATTGGAGTGGCCATCACAATGCCCTGACCTCAATCCATTAGAAAATGTGTGGGCAGAACTGAAAAAGCGAGTGCGAGCAAGGAGACCTACCAACCTGACTCAGTTACACCAGCTCTGTCAGGAAGAATGGGCCAAAATTCACCTAACTTATTGTGGGAAACTTGTGGAAAGCTACCCGAAACGTTTGACCCAAGTTAAACAATTTAAAGGCAATGCTACCAAATATTAATTGAGTGTATCTTCTGACCCACTGTGAATGTGATGTAAGAAATAAAAGCTGAAATAAATCATTCTCTCTACTATTATTCTGACATTTCCCATTCTTAAAATAAAGTGGTGATCCTAACTGACCAAAGACAGGGAATTTTTACTCGGATTAAATGTCAGGAATTGTGAAAAACTGAGTTTATATGTATTTGACTAGGGTGTATGTAAACTTCCGACTTAAACTGTACATATGAGATGAGTATTGCAAAATATGTAAATAAAGTGACTGTTAAAAAGTGGCCAGTGATGATTTCAAGTCTATGCATATAGGGCAGCAGCCTCTAATGTGCTAGTGATGGCTATTTAACAGTCTGATGACCTTGTGATAGAAGCTGTTTTTCAGTCTCTCGGTCCCAGCTTTCATGCACCTGTACTGACCTCGCCTTCTGGATGATAGCGGGATGAACAGGCAGTGGCTCGAGTGGTTGTTGTCCTTGATGATCTTTTTGGCCTTCCTGTGACATGAGGGCAGGTAGTTTGCCCCCGGTGATGGGTTGGGCAGACTGCACCACCCTCTGGAGAGCGCTGCGGTTGCGGGTGTTGCAGTTGCCGTACCTGGCGGTGATACAGCCCGACAGGATCCTCTCAATTGTGCATCTGTAAAAGTTTGTGAGGGTCTTCAGCCTTCTGAGGTTGAAGAGGTGCTGTTGCACCTTCTTCACCACACTGTCTGTGTGGGTGGACCATTTCAGTTTGTCAGGGATGTGTACGCCGAGGAACTTGAATCATTTCACCTTGTTTGTTGTTGTTTTGTTTTGTAGACGTTGGGTGATAGGTTATTGTCCTGGCACCACACTCCCAGGGCACTCATCTCCTCCCTGTAGGCTGTCTCATCATTGTTGGCTAGGGATGCCGTCAGCCTTGCGATGGTTAACACGCTTAAATGTCTTACTTACATCAGCCTCAGAGAAGAAGAGCCCACAGTCCTTGGTAGCGGGCCGCATCGGTGGCACTGTGTTATCCTCAAAGCGGGCGAAGAAGGTGTTTAGCTTGTCCGGAAGCAAGACGTCAGTGTCCTCGACGTGGCTGGTTTTCCCTTTGTAGTCCATGATTGTCTGTAGACCCTGCCACATACTGTACGTCTTGTGTCTGAGCCGTTGAATTGCGACTCCACTTTGTCTCTATACTGACGTTTTGCATGTTTGATTGCCTTACCGAGGGAATAACCACACTGTTTTGTATTCGACCATATTCCCAGTCACCTTACCATGGTTAAATGCGTTGGTTTGCACTTTCAGTTTTGCGCGAATGCTGCCATCTATCCACGGTTTCTGGTTAGGGTAGGTTTTAATAGTCACAGTGGGTACAACATCTTCTATACACTTCCTGATAAACTCAGTCCTCGTATCAGTGTTTTCGTCTATGTTGTTCTCGGAGGCTACCCGGAAAATATCCCAGTCTGCTTGATCAAAGCAATCTTGAAGTGTGGATTCTGATTGGTCAGACCAGCGATGAATAGTCCCTAGCATGTGTACTTCCTGTTTGAGTTTCTGCCTATAGGAAGGGAGGAGCAAAATGGAGTCGTGATCAGATTTCCCGAAGGGAGGGCGGGGGAGGGTCTTGTAGGCATCCCGGAAGTTGGAGTAGCAGTAGAAGTGTTTTAGCAGCGTGAGTACTACATTCAATATGTTGATGGAACTTCGGTAGCATTTTCCTCAAATTTGCTTTGTTAAAATCCCCAGTTACAATAAATGTGGCCTCAGGATATATGGTTTCCAGTTTGCATAAAGTCCAGTGAAGTTCTTTGAGGGCCATCGTGGTATCGGCTTGAGGGGGAATATACACGGCTGTGACTACAACCGAAGAGAATTCTCTTCGGAGATAATACGGTCGGCACTTGATTGTGAGGTATTCTTGGTCGGGTACACAAAAGGACTTGAGTTCCTGTATGTTATCACAATCACACCATGAGTAGTTAATCATGAAACATACACCCCCGCCCTTCTTCCCAGAGTGATATTTATTCCTGTCTGCGAGATGAACTGAGAACCCAACTGACTGTACGGACTCAGCCAGTATATCCCGAAAGAGCCATGTTTCCGTGAAACAGAGTATGTTACAATCCCTGATATCTCTATGGAAGGAAATCCTCGCCCTGAGCTCATCAACTTTATTATCCAGAAACTGAACATTAGCGAGTAATATACTCAGAAGCGGTGGGTGGTGTGCTTGCCTCCTGAGTCAGACTAGACGTCCACTCCGAGTACCTCTCCTCCACCGGCGGTGTTTTGGGTCAGCCTCTGGAATCAGTTCAAATGCCCTAGGGGGTACGAACAAAGGATCCGATTCGGGAAAGTCATGTTCCTGGTCGTAATGCTGGTGAGTTACCGCTGCACTGATATCCAAAAGTTCTTCCCGGCTGTATATAATAACACACATTTTCTGGGCTAATAATGTAAGAAATACTGCAAAGTTTCCTAAGAGCTAGAAGCACGGCAGTGAAATTTTATCAGCACATCTAATGTTCTTGGTATTTCCTTTTGTGAGTTGGTGATGCATGAAGTGATGTTTGCCTTTTTACATTGAATAATTTACCGTCCAACATCCCTGTGTTTTGGCTTTGTAAGTAGAGCCCAGGTTTGTGGAGGGAAACCTTTCTATTCAAGCAGACTGGTCTGTCTCTTGAAGATCTGTGAATGGAACAGTGACTGTTTGCACTGTCCTCCTAGTTGTGTGGGAGTCAATTTGAACATTTTATTTTGGCCTGATTTGGACTACATTCTGATCTAAAGTGTGATGTTTTGTCTACTGTAAATATGAGCACCACACTGCTTTTGCAAGTGCACCTTTGCCCTTGAAGTCCTGCGTGCATGTGTAGACTACCATCTCTGGACGCCAGGTCCCGGTAAATTCTTAATGGACAATTGGAAAGAGTTGAACATGTTCTTCCTCTTGTTCATGCTGCTGGTTTGGACAGTGACAGGTACAATAACACAGGTCTGTGTACAGTTCCTTCAGAAAGCATTCATACACCTTGATTGTCCACACTATTACAGCCTGAATTAAAATCTTACCCATCTACACTTTCAATAATTGTTTTGCAAATTTATTGAAAATGAACCGAAATTAATTTACATAAGTATTCACTGCCATAGGTGATTTTAAGAGCTTTGCAAACCTGGACTGTCCAATATCTGCACACTTAAATTCTTCAAGCTCTATTAAGTTGATCATAGCTTGACAGCCATTTAAGTCAACTTGGCCACTTGAACATTCAACGTCGTCTTGGTAAGCAACTCGTGTATAATTGGCCTCATTTTAGGTTATTGTGCTGCTGAAAGTTTAGTCTTCCAGTGTCTGTTGGAAAGCAGACAACCAGCTTTTCCTCTAGGATTATGCATGTGCTTCGCACTATGCCATTTATTTTCTCTTCAAAAACTCTAGTCTTTGCCGATGACAAGCAAACGCACATGCTTCAGCCACCACCAAGCTTGAAAATATGAAGACTGGTACTCAGTCATTTTGTGTTTGCCCCAAACATAACACTTTGTATTCAGGACATTAAGTTAACTTCTTTGCTGCATGTTATGTGGTATTGCTGTTATGGGCAGCGTAGCTGTATGCAGAAGACTGCTTTTTGTATCCTTAAGGGTCCATGTATCCAAGACTTTCAAATTCTTCTTGGTGTGATGTAATTTGTGGATTAAAATAAAGACTTTAAAGTATGCGAGTGGACATGTTTCATTATATTGAACAAAGGACACCAAGTCTTGTCTATGCTGAATAGTTTAATTCAGATCAAACAGCACAGTTCAGAAGAAATACTTTAGTACACAAAGTGCACTAAGTATTATGGTAACAATGTTATTTGAAGTAAAGTTCATTTTTTGGGGTTAATGATTTATTTCTCCATTCATCCTCTTGACTGTGCCTTGCTGTAGCACCAGGGATAAGGATCCAGAGGGGCCTCATTTCAAAACATGTTACTACACACAAATTATGCCTATGACCAAATACACAATGTGATATACAAATCTTGAATTGACATGGAAATATGCAATTTACAGATTTAACATTCAATTGAGATTTCAAAGGAGGAGAGAGGACAGGAAAGAAAGACATCCACCCAATGAAGAGGAAGATATCCAAGTCTCTGGTCTTTGTTCCTCAGAAGATCTCCTGCAAAACAAAAATGGTCAACCCCAGCATTCTACTTCCCAGTCGTGTGAGTGCGTTAGTGCGTGTGCATTACCGTATGCGTGCGTGCCTCACATTTAGCCACAGGTGTAAGCCACATCCAGGTACTTGTAGGTTCCTACACAGGGATCTCCATACAGAGAACTGGACGCCGGGACGTCACACTGGCTCTTCCCATTACACCTGTGTCAACAACAGGTACAGGTTAACACTACAGTCATGCATTTCTACAGGTAGAATTTAACACTACAGTACATAACTGCAGGTTTCATTACCTCCTTGCCACCTTACTGGCAGTGGTGGATTGGCTGAGACAGTTGGTGTTGGCTAGTTGGTTAGCGGGCCGATTAAAGGAACACACTAGCTGGTCACGGCGGCCATAGTTGGCACTGTGGATCTGGATCGTACCTTCATCTGAGGGAGAGGAGGAAGGAGGAAGGGGGATGAGGTAAGGTTGAATGTCTTTGGTGTACAAGTGATGGTAATAAACAGTGTATATATAATACTGCTCTACTATATCATCATATGAGATGTGACTACACTGTACAGCAGTGTTGACCAGCTTACCACATTCTAATAGATCACATTCTGATAGAGCAGCATACTACCCTGCATCCCACTGCTGGCTTGCTTCTGAAACTAAGCAGGGTTGGTCCTGTTGAGTCCCTTGATGGGTGACCAGATGCTGCTGGAAGTGGTGTTGAAGGGCCAGTAGGAGGCACCCTTTGCTCTGGTCTAAAAAAAGATCCCATAGCCCTGTGTAGGGTGCCGTCTTTCGGATGGGACGTTAAACAGGTGTCCTGACTCTGGTCACTAAAGAGCCCATGGCACTTATCGTAAGAGTAGGGGTGTTAACCCCGGTGTCCTGGCTAAATGCCCAAATCTGGCTCTCATACCATCATGGTCACCGAATCATCCCCAGCTTACAATTGGCTCATTCATCCTCCCTGTAACTATTCCTCAAGTCATTGCTGTAAATGAGAATGTATTCAGTCAACTTACCTGGGAAAATAAGGTATATATAAAAATATAAAAATAGAGACCCACATTCTGGTAGGGCACCGGCACCTCCCCACATTCTGGTAGGGCACCGGCGCCTCCCCACATTCTGGTAGGGCACCGGCGCCTCCCCACATTCTGGTAGGGCACCGGCGCCTCCCCACATTCTGGTAGGGCACCGGCGCCTCCCCACATTCTGGTAGGGCACCGGCGCCTCCCCACATTCTGGTAGGGCACCGGCGCCTCCCCACATTCTGGTAGGGCACCGGCGCCTCCCCACATTCTAGTAGGGCACCGGCGCCTCACCACATTCTAGTAGGGCACCGGCGCCTCACCACATTCTAGTAGGGCACCGGCGCCTCACCACATTCTAGTAGGGCACCGGCGCCTCACCACATTCTAGTAGGGCACCGGAGCCTCACCACATTCTAGTAGGGCACCGGAGCCTCACCACATTCTAGTAGGGCACCGGAGCCTCACCACATTCTAGTAGGGCACCGGAGCCTCACCACATTCTAGTAGGGCACCGGAGCCTCACCACATTCTAGTAGGGCACCGGAGCCTCACCACATTCTAGTAGGGCACCGGAGCCTCACCACATTCTAGTAGGGCACCGGAGCCTCACCACATTCTAGTAGGGCATCGGAGCCTCACCACATTCTAGTAGGGCATCGGAGCCTCACCACATTCTAGTAGGGCATCGGAGCCTCACCACATTCTAGTAGGGCATCGGAGCCTCACCACATTCTAGTAGGGCATCGGAGCCTCACCACATTCTAGGAGAGCATCGGAGCCTCACCACATTCTAGGAGAGCATCGGAGCCTTACCACATTCTAGGAGAGCATCAGAGCCTTACCACATTCTAGGAGAGCATCAGAGCCTTCACACGTGATGCTGCGTGCTGCAAGGACAAACAAAAAGTAATTACACACCACACTGGCCACTGCTGGGCAGACAAATAAAGACATACCTTTTCATAGCAGACATTAGCCTGGTGTAGTATTTTGTATTATTATACATAGAAACAGACTGACTTGCTAGGATGCAGGTGTAGGTGGTTTCCAGGTATTTGTAGATTCCAACACAGGGGTCAGAAGTACGGAAGACTTCAGTGTTCACTTCACACACCTGTTTCCCATTGCACCTGGGGGATATCAGGAGGTAAGATGAGCTATGGCTGGGATTTAATCAAATGTGTTGTCAACAAGCATGCAGCGCTTGACATTTAAAGTAGACATCTGCAGTGTTTACCGGTAACGTCAGGAAAATTGGCTTTAAAAAGGCACATTGACGATACTGCAATGTGCTTTTCAACAACACGCCTCTGACTGAATCCCAGCCTGTCTTTATCAAATAAACACTGACTGAGTACCTCTGTGAGAGGACCTCCAGGGTGCCTGTCTTTATCAAATAAACACTGACTGAGTACCTCTGTGAGAGGACCTCCAGGGTGCCTGTCTTTATCAAATAAACACTGACTGAGTACCTCTGTGAGAGGACCTCCAGGGTGCCTGTCTTTATCAAATAAACACTGACTGAGTACCTCTGTGAGAAGACCTCCAGGGTGCCTGTCTATCAAATAAACACTGACTGAGTACCTCTGTGAGAAGACCTCCAGGGTGCCTGTCTTTATCAAATAAACACTGACTGAGTACCTCTGTGAGAAGACCTCCAGGGTGCCTGTCTTTATCAAATAAACACTGACTGGGTACCTCTGTGAGAAGACCTCCAGGGTGCCTGTCTATATCAAATAAACACTGACTGAGTACCTCTGTGAGAAGACCTCCAGGGTGCCTGTCTATCAAATAAACACTGACTGAGTACCTCTGTGAGAGGACCTCCAGGGTGCCTGTCTGTGAACACTGTGTGTTGGTCAGCTGGTTGGCAGGTCGTCCTTCTCTACATGTGGTTCCGTCAGTCCGTCCGTACAGAGCTCTCTCAATGAAGATCACTCCAGAATCTAGCAGGGCAAGAAACACAATGTAAAGAAAGACAGCACTATGGCGAGACCATCAGGATAGAATGTGTGTGTTCTTACCACAGATCAGGAACTGGACGTTTTCTCCATTGTCACAGGTGACCACTCTAGTCGCTGAGTGAGAAACAATCACATATACACTGAACAAAAAATAAAACACACAAGTGTTGGTCCCATGTTTCATGAGCAGAAATAAAAAAATCCCAGACGTGTTCCATATGCAAAACTGCTTATTCCTCTTAAATGTTTTACAAATTTGTTTACATCCCTTTTAGTAAGCATTTCTTCTTTGCCAAGATAATCCAGCCACCTGACAGATGCGTCAAATCAAGAAGCTGATTAAACAGCATGCTCATTACACAGGTACACATACTGGGAACAATAAAATGTGCAGTTTTGTCACAACACAATGCCACAGATGTCTCAAGTTGAGGGAGCGTGCAATTGGCATGCTGATCGCAGGAATGTCCACCAGAGCTGTTGCCACAGAATTTCATGTTAATTTCTCTACCATAAGCAGCCTCCAACGCTGTTCTAGAGAATTTGGCAATCTGTCCAACCAGCCTCACAAACGCAAACCACGTGTAACACCACCAATCCAGGACCACCACATCCAGCTTCTTCACCTGCGAGATTGTCGGATATGCCCTCCGAAGAAACATCACATGCAAAGCGTCAATACAGAACTAAGATCAAATCGTACTACACCGGCAACCGTCAGCTGTAGCAGGGCTTGCAAACTATTACAGACTACAAAGGGAAGCACAACCAAGAGCTGACCAGTGACAAGCCTACCAGTTGAGCTAAATTACCTATGCTCGCGTCAAGTAACACTGAAACATGCATGATAGCATCAGCTGTTCCGGATGACTGATCACGCTCTCCGCAGCCGATGTAAGACCTTTAAACAGGTCAACATTCACAAGGCCGCAGGGCCAGACGGATTACCAGGACGAGTACTCCGAGCATGCGCTGACCAACTGGCAAATGTCTTCACTGACATTTTCAACCTCTCTGTCAGTCTAATACCAACATGTTTCAAGCAGACCACCATAGTGCCTGTGCCCAAGAACACTAAGGTAACCTGCCTAAATTACTATCGACCCATAGCACTCACATCTGTAGCCATGAAGTGCTTTGAAAGGCTGGCCATGGCACACGTCAACACCTTATCCCAGAAACCCAAGACCCACTCCAAATAGCATACCGCGCCAACAGGTCCATAGATGATGCAATCTCTATTGCACTCCACACTGCCCTTTCCCACCTGGACAAAAGGAACACCTATGTGAGAATGCTATTCATTGACTACAGCTCAGCGTTCATCACCATAGTGCCCTCAAAGCTCATCACTAAGCTAAGGACCCTGGGCCTAAACACCTCCCTCTGCAACTGGATCCTACACTTCCTGAAGGGCCACTCCCAGGTGGTAAGGGTAGGTAACAACACATCCGCCACACTGATCGTCAACACGTGGGCCCTTTAGGGGTGCGTGCTCAGTCCCCTCCTGTACTCCCTGTTTACACGACTGCACGGCCAGGCACGACTCCAACGCCATCATTAAGTTTGCCGATGTCAACAGTGGTAGGCCTGTTCAACGACGAGACAGCCTATAGGGAGGAGATCAGAGACCTGACCGTGTGGTGCAAGAACAACCTCTCCCTCAATGTGATCAAGACAAAGGAGATGATTGTGGACTACACGAAAAGGAGGACCGAGCACGCCCCCATTCTCATCAACGGGGTTGCAGTGGAGCAGGTTGAGAACTTCAAGTTCCTTAGCGTCCACATCACCAACAAAGTAACATGGTCCAAGCACACCAAGACAGTCAGACTGAAAAGACTTGGCATGCACCATCGAGTGCACTGTGACGGGTTGCATAACTGCCTGGTATGGCAACTGCTCGGCCTCCGATCTCAAGGCACTAAAGAGGGTAGTGAGTACGGCCCAGTATATCACTGGGGTCAAGCTTCCTGCCATCCAGGACCTCTATACCAGGCAGTGTCAGAGGAAGGTCCTAAATTGTCAAAGACTCCAGCCACCTTAGACTTCTCTCTGCTACCGCACAGCAAGCGCTATCAGAGCGCCAAGTCTAGGTCCAAGAGGCTTCTAAACAGCTTCTACCCCCAAGACATACAACTCCAGAACATGTAATCAAATGGCTGAACCCCTTTACACCACTACCACTGTTATTATCTATGCATAGTCACTTTAATAACTCTACCTACGTGTACATATTACCTAAATTAACAACTAACTGGTACCCACTGTATATAGCCTTGCTACTGTTATTTTACTGCTGCTCTTTAATCATTTGTTACTTTAACTTTTTTTTCTATTAAAACTGCTGGTTAAGGGCTTGTAAGTAAGCATTCCATTGTAAAGTTCGGCACTTGTGACAAATAACATTTGATTTGCTGAGGAGTATTTCTGTCTGTAATAAAGTGGGGAAAAACAAATTCCAATTGGCTGAGCCTGGCTACCCAATGGGTGGTGCTAGGCCCACCCACTTGGGAGCCAGGCCCACCCGTGGCTGCGCCCTTGCCCAGTCAAGTGAAATCCATAGATTAGGGCCTAATGAATTAATTTCATATATAAACTGTAACTCAGTAAAATCTTTGAAATTGTTGTGTGGTTATTTTTCTTCAGTTTAGAAAATGATGCGCTCACACACAATCACCAACGTACCTGCAGCTGGTAGTGTACAGCAAACTGCAGCCAGCACTGAAACACATCACACAGCTAGTTCAGCTTTTCTAACCTTGGTCAGTCTCTTCACAATTCTTTACAGGAGAAGAGTAGTGTACAGCATATACAGTAAGTATATACATACTGTACAGTATATAGTATGGTACAGAGTATAGACAGACATGGAACATCACCTAGTCCTCAATACAGGATGGTGTATACTAGACCTGGGTCATACTGTTTATATTGGACTTCAATTACTTTCAATACAAACTGATATATTTAGAAACTTCTGGAAAATACTGGAATGTATATTTTAAACTCTGTCAAATGCGTATTTTGTTACAAGTCAGTCAGTATACTCACAGGTGAACGCAGTCAGTCTTACAAGGCGCATGATGCTGGGTACAGGTGTGGTAGTAGCTGGTTCAGTTGTAGTAGTAACAGGTAAGATGTTACAGATGGTCACCTGGACAAATACAACTAACATTTATTGATACTTGCAAAGAATAGATCCTTGTTTGCAAAGCATCAACCAGGAACACAAAGCACAGCGGATTAGCAGTCAACTCGGCAACACAGAACTCAAATCTGACGCCAGCTCAAACCACATGTACTGTGTGATGGTGCTGTCCTCCCGTTACGCAACCACCACAGCATGAAGCCCTTTTTGGTTATCGTCGGGTTTTATTTTCTCTAGGTGTCGATCTACCTCTGATAATGTCACGTAATAGTTTCAGTAAACATTTTAGTTAATTCTCCACGAGAGACAATCTAATTAACCAGTGCTTAATTTTAGCCGGCTGGCACCTTCCTGTTTTAGACTTTCGTTGGGAACCTTTTTGGCCAGATTCAGTACCTCTCCCAGAATTTCATTTTTATCTTCACTTTTTCCCAATGTGAAAATTATTATAAAAATCAATCAAAGTTCATTCGAGTTGCCTCATTGGCAATTCTTCCTAACAGGCCATTCCCAATATTTCAAATACAATCACAGGAAAAGACAGGTTGGAAAGCAAATGGCTCCTGCTGAAGATAAGACATCGGTCTGCTGTAGGCTACCAAAATATATTTGATCAGCTTCCAAATATTGTTTTACAATGTGAAACGAGAGATATGGTCTTTTGGCACGAACATCTCGGACATCTCCAGCGAGAGTACTACGCATCATTGGTGAGTCAGTGACAATGGTAACTATTTTCAGTGTCACTGACTTGCCGAATGATACGCAGTACTCTCGCATGTGTCTCCACACACCTAGGCCAAGGCTATTGATGGATTCAAGACAAGGTGGTTTTTAATGAGCTCAGAGTCAGTTTGTCAGTGTCAAAGTAGCCTGTCATTGCGATCATTTGTGCACTATTAAAGATTCTGCCAAAGTCAGTCATGTAAAATTTTGCAGAATTGCATTAAATGTATTTGTATAAAAGGCCACATTTTCCCCAGACCCTAGGCTACAAAACATTTTTCCCCGTGTGTGTGCGCACAACTTCTTTAATAAGCAGTTCTACTCTATGCCACTACACACATGCACAATCTGGTCTCAGAGCATTTTGTATTATTCTATACTTGGGGTTGGCTAAAAGGGTTAAGGGATGTGTTAGCTAACATGCTAAGTAGTTACAAAGTAGCTAAAAAGTAGCCAGTAGTTGAAAAGTTGCTAATTAGCTAAAGTGCTAATGTTGTTTCAAACTCGTCACCTTTGTGTTGCTAGAAATTTGCCTTCTACACCCACCCTGACCAATCACCATGCTTACATTTTTGTCTTAAGTAACCATACTGTATCATTCTAAACTGAGTGTTCCGGATTTACTTTTACTACGTATAGTCTGAGACCAGGCTGCAATGCGATGATATGCATGCAATGCTTTATTATAAAAGTGATATTCCCTCATGCGTTCCGGTACCTCAGAGTTCCCCAGGTCACCCTCTTCTCGCGCTCACTTTTTGTTCCGGCACCTACCGATTTACCAATTAAGCACTGAATTTAACAAAGTTTTCATGCGCCGGTCTTCCCATATTCACATAGATGACTACACCATATGAGTGAATCGCAAGAAGCATTATATTGGTTTTTCATTTCAATAGTACAATCGCCAGTTACCATAGATTTCAACATAATTTACGCTATGACTATGTCCTTTGTTGTTTCTTTATTGGACCAATTACACGTGTACACTTTGATTATTTCAAGTTGTTTGTATTGTTTGCTCATCTCACCCTGAGCTGGCTTGTTTCTCCTGCGTCTCTGAAAGGAGCGTGCTCAGGTATTAATGATTATATATCCTATGGCAGACGTCCCCAATTACATTCAGCCGTGGGATGTTTTGCTTGACGGGAATTCTATTAATGCCCCTGGCCTGCGCCCCGGGTGAACCCGGTAAGCGTTGATTGCCTTCGTTTTGAACCGGGCCGTCTCCCGGCATTGAGCTGGGTGCCCCAAATTTGTCGGGCGGCGAATTGTACACACCATGCTTACATCACTGGGCCCGTAATAGGTCAATCAAACTTTATTGGTATGGTAATATTTACCTAATTTGTCACAATGTTTTTAACCACCATCTGGGTTCAAATCCTGAAAGAGGGTTAGCAACCTTTTGTTGTTCAATGTACGGGGAGAATTACGGACGGAAGATGGCGGAAACTGAGGTTTTGTTTGACACTACTAGTGAGTCGAGTGAAGCTAATAGTACACAAAGTGAGAATGAGTGGGTTACAGGGGCGAAGAAAAAGGGAAACAAGAAAAGTAAAGCTATGTTGGAAAATAGGAAACCACTAGACTCGTTTTTGGTCTTCGTCAGGGTTTTGGATGAATGCTACTTGGGAAATCCGTTCAATGTCTCTAGGAAAATCTGGAACGTGTTGGAAGAAAGTGTGGAGTCGGTGAGAGTCACAAGAAGTGGTCTTATTTTTGTGTATATCTGCTGAGCAGAAGAAGCGTGTGTTAATTAAACAGTGACGACCCGTCATTCAGGGCAGGTGGGGCTCAGACCCACATATATACATATTTTTTTTGGGGGGGGGCTTGCCTGTTTTGCATGTTATTTTGGCATTAACTTCTTATGGCTGCAGGGGCAGTATTGAGTATTTTGGATGAAAGGTGCCCATAGTAAACTGCCTGCTCCTCAGTCCAATTTGCTAATATATGCATACTATTATTAGTATTGGATAGAAAATACTCTGAAGTTTCTAAAACTGTTTGAATGATGTCTGTGAGTATAACAGAACTCATATGGCAGGCAAAAACCTGAGAAAAAATCCAAACAGGAAGTGGGAATTCTGAGGTTGGTCGATTTTCAACCAAGGCCCTATTGAATACACAGTGGGATATGGATGAGCTTCCTACGGCTTCCACTAGATGTCAACAGTCTGTAGAACCTTGTCTGATGCCTCTACTGTGAAGTGGGGCCGAAGGAGACAGGAATTAGTCAGGTATATCATGACCTGACCATGCTCTGACCATGCGCGTTCACATGAGAGGGAGCTCTGTTCCATCGCACATCTGAAGTCAATGTAATTCTTCGGTTGGAACGTTACTGAAGATTTATGTTAAAAACATTCTAAAGATTGATTCAATACATCGTTTGACATGTTTCTACTGACTGTTACGGAACTTTTTGACATATCAAATCAAATTTTATTTGTCACATACACATGGTTAGCAGATGTTAATGCGAGTGTAGCGAAATGCTACTGCTTCTAGTTCCGACAATGCAGTAATAACCAACGAGTAATCTAACCTAACAATTCCACAACTACTACCGTATACACACAAGTGTAAAGGGATAAAGAATATTTACATAAAGATATATGAATGAGTGATGGTACAGAACGGCATAGGCAAGATGCAGTAGATGGTATCGAGTACAGTATATACATATGAGATGAGTAATGTAGGGTATGTAAACATAAAAGTGCATAGTTTAAAGTGGCTAGTGATACATGTATTACATAAAGATGGCAAGATGCAGTAGATGATATAGAGTACAGTATATACATATACATTATATTAAGTGGCATTGTTTAAAGTGGCTAGTGATACATTTTTTATCAATTTACATCAATTTCCATTATTAAAGTGAACTGGAGTTGAGTCAGTATGTTGGCAGCAGCCACTCGATGTTAGTGGTGGCTGTTTAACAGTCTGATGGCCTTGAGATAGAAGCTGTCTTTCAGTATCTCGGTCCCTGCTTTGATGCACCTGTACTGACCTCGCCTTCTGGATGATAGCGGGGTGAACAGGCAGTGGCTCGGGTGGTTCTTGTCCTTGATGATCTTCATGGCCTTCCTGTGACATCGGGTAGTGTAGGTGTCCTGGAGGGCAGGTAGTTTGCCACCAGTGATGCGTTGTGCAGACCTCACTACCCTCTGGAGAGCCTTACGGTTGTGGGCGGAGCAGTTGCCGTACCAGGCGGTGATACAGCCTGACAGGATGCTCTCGATTGTGCATCTGTAGAAGTTTGTGAGTGCTTTTGGTGACAAGCCGAATTTCTTCAGCCTCCTGAGGTTGAAGAGGCGCTGCTGCGCCTTCTTCACAACGCTGTCTGTGTGGGTGGACGAATTCAGTTTGTCCGTGATGTGTACGCCGAGGAACTTAAAACTTACTACCCTCTCCACTACTGTCCCTTCGATGTGGATAGGGGGATGCTCCCTCTGCTGTTTCCTGAAGTCCACAATCATCTCCTTTGTTTTGTTGACGTTGAGTGTGAGGTTATTTTCCTGACACCACACTCCGAGGGCCCTCACCTCCTCCCTGTAGGCCGTCTCGTCATTGTTGGTAATCAAGCCTACCACTGTAGTGTCGTCCGCAAACTTGATGATTGAGTTGGAGGCGTGCATGGCCACGCAGTCGTGGGTGAACAGGGAGTACAGTAGAGGGCTCAGAACGCACCCTTGTGGGGCCCCAGTGTTGAGGATCAGCGGGGTGGAGATGTTGTTACCTACCCTCACCACCTGGGGGGCGGCCCGTCAGGAAGTCCAGGACCCAGTTGCACAGGGCGGGGTCGAGACCCAGGGTCTCGAGCTTGATGACGAGTTTGGAGGGTACTATGGTGTTAAATGCTGAGCTGTAGTCGATGAACAGCATTCTCACATAGGTATTCCTCTTGTCCAGATGGGTTAGGGCAGTGTGCAGTGTGGTTGCGATTGCGTCGTCTGTGGACCTATTGGGGCGGTAAGCAGATTGGAGTGTGTCTAGGGTGTCAGGTAGGGTGGAGGTGATATGGTCCTTGGCTAGTCTCTCAAAGCACTTCATGATGACGGAAGTGAGTGCTACGGGGCGGTAGTCGTTTAGCTCAGTTACCTTAGCTTTCTTGGGAACAGGAACAATGGTGGCCCTCTTGAAGCATGTGGGAACAGCAGACTGGGATAAGGATTGATTGAATATGTCCATAAACACACCAGCCAGCTGGTCTGCGCATGCTCTGAGGACGCGGCTGAGGACGCCGTCTGGGCCTGCAGCCTTGCGAGGGTTAACACGTTTAAATGTTTTACTCACGTCGGCTGCAGTGAAGGAGAGTCCGCAGGTTTTGGTAGCGGGCCGTGTCAGTGGCACTGTATTGTCCTCAAAGCGAGCAAAGAAGTTATTTAGTATGTCTGGGAGCAAGACATCCTGGTCCGCGACGGGGCTGGTTTTCTTTTTGTAATCCGTGATTGACTGTAGACCCTGCCACATACCTCTTGTGTCTGAGCCGTTAAATTGCAACTCTACTTTGTCTCTATACTGATGCTTAGCTTGTTTGATTGCCTTGCGGAGGGAATAGCTACACTGTTTGTATTCGGTCATGTTTCCGGTCACCTTGCCCTGGTTAAAAGCAGTGGTTCGCGCTTTCAGTTTTGCGCGAATGCTGCCATCAATCCACGGTTTCTGGTTTGGGGATGTTTTAATAGTTGTTGTGGGTACGACATCGCCGATGCACTTTCTAATGAACTCGCTCACCGAATCAGCGTATTCGTCAATGTTGTTGTTGGACGCAATGCGGAACATATCCCAATCCATGTGATCGAAGCAGTCTTGAAGCGTGGAATCAGATTGGTCGGACCAGCGTTGAACAGACCTGAGCGCGGGAGCTTCTTGTTTTAGTTTCTCTCTGTAGGCTGGAAGCAACAAAATAGAGTCGTGGTCAGCTTTTCCGAAAGGAGGGCGGGGGAGGGCCTTATATGCGTCGCGGAAGTTAGAATAACAATGATCCAGGGTTTTACCAGCCCTGGTTGCGCAATCGATATGCTGATAGAATTTAGGGAGTCTTGTTTTCAGATTAGCCTTGTTAAAATCCACAGCTACAATGAATGCAGGCTCAGGATATGTGGTTTCCAGTTTACATAGAGTCAAATAAAGTTCGTTCAGGGCCATTGATGTGTCTGCTTGGGGGGGAATATATACGGCTGTGATTATAATCAAAGAGAATTCCCTTGGTAGATAATGCGGTCGACATTTGATTGTGAGGAATTCTAAGTCAGGTGAGCAGAAGGACTTGAGTTCCTGTATGTTGTTATGATCACATCACGTCACGTTAATCATAAGGCATACCCCCCCGTCCCTCTTCTTACCAGAATGATGCTTGTTTCTGTCGGTGCGATGCGTGAAGAAACCAGCTGGCTGCAACGACTCCGATAGCGTCTCTCGAGTGAGCCATGTTTCCGTGGAGCAAAGAACGTTACAGTCTCTGATGTCTCTCTGGAAGGAAACCCTTGCTCGGATTTCATCAACCTTGTTGTCAAGAGACTGGACATTGGCGAGTAGTATGCTAGGGAGTGGTGCGCGATGTGCCCGTCTCCGGAGCCTGACCAGAAGACCGCTTCGTTTGCCCCTTTTACGGCGGCGTTGTTTAGGTTCGCCGGCTGGGATCAGATCCATTGTGGAAGTCAAAACACAGGACCCGCTTCGGGAAAGTCATATTCCTGGTCGTAATGATGGTGAGTTGACGTTGCTCTTATATTCAGTAGTTCCTCCCGACTGTATGTAATAAAACATAAGATTACCTGGGGTACCAATGTAAGAAATAACACGTAAAAAAACAAACAAAAACAAAAGCTGCTTTTAGTGAACGTCTGCTTTTAGTGAACGCGCCTCCTGACTTTGGATTTGTTTACCAAACACGCTAACAAAAATAGCTATTTGGACATAAATGATGGACATTACCGAACAAAACGAACATTTCTTGTGGAAGTGGAAGTCCTGGGAGTGCATTCCGACGAAGATCAGCAAAGGTAAGTGAAGATTTATAATGCTTTTTATGAGTTTTGTTGACTGCACAATTTGGCGGGTAACTGTATGGCTTCCTTTTGTGGCTGAACGCTGTTCTCAGATTATTGAATATTGTGCTTTTGCCGTAAAGCTTTTTGAAATCTGACACAGCGGTTGCATTAAGAACAAGTGTATCTTTAATTCTATGTAAAACATGTATCTTTCATCAAAGTTTATGATGAGTATTTATGTTATTTGACGTGGCTCTCTGCAATTTCTCCAGATATTTTGGAGGCATTTCTGAACATGGCGCCAATGTAAACTGAGGTTTTTGGATATAAATATGAACTTTATCGAACAAAACATATATGTATTGTGTAACATGAAGTCCTATGAGTGTCATCTGATGAAGATCATCAAAGGTTAGTGATTCATTTTATCTCTATTTCTGCTTTTTGTGACTCCTGTCTTTGGCTGGGAAAATGACTGTGTTTTTCTGTGATTTTGCGGTGACCTAATATAATCGTTTGTGGTGCTTTCGCTGTAAAGCAATTTGAAATCGGACACTTTGGTGGGATTAACAACAAGATTACCTTTAAAATGGTGTTTGAGGAATTTTAATTATGAGATTTCTGTTGTTTGAATTTGGCGCCCTGCACTTTCATTGGCTGTTGTCATATCATCCCGTTAACGGGACTGCAGCCATAAGAAGTTTTAATACGTGTCACATGTCAGTTTGAAACGATGTAAAAATATATATTGAGTTAATAAAGCTGCATACAAACATGGGCTGTGGTTCAAACTCAAAGTAGACAGCCCTCGGCCCTTGAGGGAATCCCCGCTACTTTGTTTGTCGTTGGTCCAAATGATTAGCCAAACAAGGGAAGTTTGCAACGTAAGCCCCTCAGCCCTCGTTTTTTAATGGAGTTTGCGAGTGTACAATTATGTTCACTTCGGAGCCTGAAAAGCCCCATAATTCAATTTGTAATGATTGTACATCTGCTAAGTAAAGTCTGCCTAAACTTAACCTCAACGTCAATATGTAGTCAACATACAAGTGTAAGTAAAAAGGAATGTAAATAAGTTAGAAATTGTGCTACTAATGCACAAACACATCTCATAAAAGTAATGATGTTTTTGTTTGGTTAGCTTTTGGAAATTGTAGAAATAAAACATTTTCCTCCTTCAGAAGTAGCTAAGCAGGCTAATGTTTTTTAGCTAATTAATTTGCAAGCTATCATACAGTAGGTGTATATTAATAATTATGTATTTTATATGATTGCATGTCTACTTATATTAAGCACCCACAAGCTACCGGTGGCTGAAAACACAATCATTGCGGGATGAATGGCTGAAGAATTTCCGGGCAGAGGCGGTCCATTTAAAAATCATTCCTTCCTCCCTCGCCCTTTGCCCTGCAAGTGTATACTCGTCAGATGTCATGATAACTCATCAGAACTGTCCACTTAATTTGAAGGCTGGGGGATAGGGTGTGTATTCTAAGTGTTTGGAATGCAGCCATGGTCTCTTTTTTTGTTTGTTTTTTACTAAGGCAACTCCAGAATGCAGGTGTTTCAGCCTAGCTCAGTGCTTTCTGTGGTGGTGGGGCGGGACAGCAGAAAATTGGAGCATTGTGCCGTGATTGACTCAGTGTTCTGTCACTCATGGGGTCCTTACGCAATAGCCAAGCTTAAGTCCTTAGAAAGGGTAGACATCCAACATTTCAGCCCTTTGGTTCCTGCCAAGAAGGCTCAAGGTCATTGGCCACAGAAATGACGTAATATCACGTTATATGTTCAAATCAAAGTTTGTCACGTGCACTGAATACAAAAGGTTTCAGTGAAATGCTTACTTACAAGTGCAACAGTGCAATTTTTAAGTAAAAAATAGGTATTAGGTAAACAATAGATAAGTAAAGAAATAAAAAAACAGTAAAATGACAGTGAAAATAACAGTAGTGAGGCTATATACAGGTGGTACCTGTACAGAGTCAATGTGCGGGGGCACCGGTTAGTCGGGCTAATTGAGGTATTAAGTACATGTAGGTATAGTTAAAGTGACTATGCATAGATAATAAACAGAGTAGCAGCAGCGTAAAGTAGGGGGTGTCGGGACACAATGCAAATAGTCCAGGTAGCCAATGTGCGGGGGCACTGGTTAGTCGGTACAGTAGCTTTGATTGGACTGATCATGTCAACATCTTACTTTCACAATCTTAGCTACTGTAGCAGTCACCATGAATCAAGTCTACTGGCAAATCCTTTTTAATCCTTGTCATAGGAAGAGAAATAATGAAGAGAAATTATAGATAAAACGTATCGGTGCTCATCGGCCATTGGACATAAACATTACACAACAATTTGGAGATCGCAAATTCAACAATGAGTGGTTTGTAAGGAATTGTTGACAGTGGCTAACTGCAAGCATTGCAGCTGGAAAGTCGGGAATAAACAGCTCAAACATTCAACTCGGAATTGTAAATCTGTCATCTTTCTCTTTGATGACAAAATTTGTCCACAAAGGACTGCCGCGCCACTTTCCTGTTCAAGCATATCACAACAAGTGAGTCCAAAAAAGTCTTATGCTGCTTCATAAATTATGTACTGTAGGATGCCAGAGAGATATCTACCCTGTCGCTAAGAAAGTAATACTAAGTGTATGTTGTGTAGTAAGCTGTTAGTAGCCCATGTGCCTCACCCTAGTAATTTGGACTATTTTCACCAACGTGGTATTGTAAACACATTGTTCCTGACCGGTGTGTGCTTGTTTACTAAATTGTTTTGTACAGCTCTGACAGTGCTACTGATAGTAGTGGTGGCGCTTGTTTTTTTTAAAGGCACTGAATGAGGCTGAATGAACTGTTTCGCTACCAGACAAGGCTCCGCTGATAGCCAGGTGTAGCAGTGGTAAGGTGTTGGGACTGCTGTTGGAACAGCTTTATGTAGGCCCTAACAGTTTGTGGGCACCGTTTGCCACCGTTATAGGGCAATTAATGTATTGTTTAGTGTTGTGTTGTGTAGTGGCTTTACTGGCATGCACCCACTTTTGTTAAATTTTCTTCACTAACATTTACCTGCTAAAATCGCCACTGGTGTTAAGACTTAAAAATATATAATTGGAATGTTTCCTGCAAGGATTTTCATAGCAGGGAGGCTATCAATGGGGTTATTTATTGGGTGGAGCAAGAAATAAAGGCAGAAGATATAACTGAAGACATCGATGCAGTTGTTGGTGCACGTCGATTGACCTGTATGGTGGACGGAGAAAATATGTATTCTTCATCCATGCTACTGTTCTTTGATTAAGAGTCTCTCCCTTCTCATATCAAGTTAGGATTCATGAGATACCCTGTAAGAGCTTTGGTGCACAAGCCTCTTCAGCGTCATGAATGTAAAAGATCTGTCAAGTGTGTGCAGAAGGGAAGAATATCGTATACCAGATGAAGGGAAATGCTGCAAATGTGGAGGTGAACATGCGCCTGAATTCTTGGAGAATGAGGTGGCAAGGGTAAGGAGTGTCCAGTCTCCTATCTGGAGGCGTTGAGAAAATTGGAAGGAACAAGTGGCGGGGAATAAGCAATGTGTAACGATCGTCGTCTTCTTCGGACGAGGAATAGGAAGGATTGAACCAAAATGCAGCGTGGTACGTGTCCATGTTAAATTTATTAGGGAGGGTTAGGGAGGGTTTGGCCGGTAGGGTTATCCTTGTCCCATCGCGCACCACCGACTCCTGTGGCGGGCCGGGCGCAGTGCGCGCTAACCAAGGTTGCCAGGTGCACGGTGTTTCCTCCGACACATTGGTGCGGCTGGCTTCCGGGTTGGATGCGCGCTGTGTTAAGAAGCAGTGCGGCTTGGTTGGGTTGTGTTTCGGAGGACGCGTGGCTTTCGACCTTCGTCTCTCCCGAGCCCGTACGGGAGTTGTAGCGATGAGACAAGATAGTAATTACTAACAATTGGATACCACGAAATTGGGGAGAAAAAGGGGGTAAAATGTAAAAATATATATATATTTTTTTATTATTATAACTGAACACAGAATACAAAATAACAAAAGTGAAACAACGAAAATCGAAACAGTCCTGCAAGGTGACACAACACAAAACAGGAAACAACTACCCACAAACACCAGGTGGGAAAAGGCTACCTAAGTATGGTTCTCAATCAGAGACAACGATAGACAGCTGCCTCTGATTGGGAACCATACCAGGCCAAACACATAGAAACAGAAAACATAGAATGCCCACCCCAACTCACGCCCTGACCAAACCAAAATAGAGACATAAAAAAGGAACTAAGGTCAGGACGTGACACAATGGTAGTAGAGCCACCAAGACCAGTGAAGGTTCCTCATCAACCGAGGGATAGTAAAATGCTACATGTTGAAAAGGTGGACTTAGTATTGTTTATTGCAATGATCATAAACTGTACAGCACAAGCGAAGAAGAAGTCTAAGAAAATTGGAGTCATTGGAGTCAGGGTGGTGCGGTCTGCCCAACGCATCACCGGGGTCAAACTACCTTCCCTCCAGGCCACCTACAGCACCCGATGTCACAGGAAGACCAAAAAGATCATCAAGGACAACAACCACCCGTTCACCCCGCTATCATCCAGAAGGGTAGGTCAGTACCGGTGCATCAAAGCTGGGACCAAGAGACAGAAACAGTTTTTCTGTCTCAAGGCCATCAGACTGTTAAACAGCCATCACTAGCACATTAGAGGCTGCTGCCCTATATACATAGACTTGAAATCACTGGCCACTTTAATAATTGGAATACTAGTCACTTTAATATTGTTTACGTTTTGCATTACTCATCGTGTGTGTGTGTGTGTATACTGTATTCTATCCTATTTTACTGTATCTTAGTCAAAGCTGTTAGACCCAGAAAGGTTCACAGCTGTAATCACTGACAAAGGTGATTCTTAGTCAAATATTTCTATATTCTTAATTCCATTCCTTTACTTTAGATTGTGGGTATTGCTAGATATTACTTGTTAGATTTGACTGCACTGTTGGAGCTAGAAACACAAGCATTTCGCTACACCTGCAATAACATCTGCTAAATGTGTATGTGACAAATTTAATTTGACCTATTTGATTTAGAGGTAATTTTACGAGTCAACTAGTGTTATAACTGGAAGTCTACAGGAACAATTAGCATGCTTGCTGTTCCTGTTCATCCAACTCTGGGGAAGTAAATAAATAGCCTCATTGCCAAAATCTCGAACTATCCTTTTAGTATGGACAAAATTAGTCATTGGCGCCAATTACAAGGGGAGTCTATTTTTGTTGTGGTTATTCTGTAAAATTCGTAGGTGGGCCATTTTTAAATGGTAATTTTCCGGATGGAAAAACAGTCTGTCAACTTAAATGACCAAAACCAGATAGAAAGAATTCAGAGAAAATATTGAACTTAATATATTTTGAATAATACCATCTTTGAGAAGGAACAATCCAATAAAAGCTACACAGTCAGGGAGAATCAGAAATGCAAAAAACAGGCATTTAGGGCACATGCTTCTTGATTGTGTTATGTTTGAGCAGAGGAACACAGCATTAGCCATGGCAAAATGCATAGAATTGCAGGATATTATCTTTAAAAGTGCAACATTTTCTCTCTGCTCAATGAGAAAATGTGTAGATTTGCAGAAAATGTGCTTCACGAAAGCTACTTTTTCTACTTTACCTTTACCCTTCTAGCTATATGGCTGTTCAAGTTTATACTTCCTCTTCCAATGAACTGTGGGGAGGTCAAAATATACAGTATGATGGGGATCCCTGGGTTGTCGGTTTGCCTGAGTGGGGGTCCTTGGGCACAAAGTTTGAAAACCCCTGTATTAGATGGTGTAGGCTACTTTCAGTCATTCATTTCTTAGTCTCTCTTTCACTCCTCTCTCAAGAGGACCTGAGCCCTAGAAGCATGCCTCAGGACTACCTGGCCTGATGACTCCTGGCTGTCCACCTGGTCGTGCTGCTGCTCCAGTTTCAACTGTTCTGCTTGTGGCATAGCACTTTGTGACATCAGCTGACGTAAAAAGTGCTTTAGAAATAGATTTTATTGATAAATGTTTCAGGGTTATTTAATCAGCATTTATTAGTATCAATGAATATTTGATTAACTTATTACTATAAATAGTTAATGATGCGATATTGAATTTGGGTTCAAATTTTGTGACTTAGTAAGTAGTCTAACTCTTGAACTCACCAAAATAAATCCTCTGTTTAGCTTCAACCTCATGATCAACTATAAACTTAGATGATCTACTTACCTGGGTGAGTTTTAATTGGAGTAATGTATGTGTGTGTGGAAGCTACATTGAAATGTTATTAACTTTTTGTATTACCAGTCACATTGCGACTAATGGAGAATGAGCAAATGATTACGTTAATATTCCCTTCTGAGCAATGTAGCTTTCATTGGTTGCAATTTATGATCCCTTTTTCCTTATCAATGATTTTAATTTGCTGTCAAAATCACCTCCATTAAGGACATTTACTGGAAGACCCTGATCAGACACAAGACAATGACATAGTGGATGGAAAATCTATTAAGACTTCATTTCTTAATGTTTTTTTTACAATACAATTTGAACATGGATCAGTCACATTTTGCCTGATTTAAGTTACATAATAAATCCATCAATGATTCAAATGGAAAACAGATTGTATTTTTGCCTTTGAGTTGTCCCCAAACTTTCTGGTTACAGAGCTAGAATGAGATTAAGAAGGATTAGACAGTGAAGTCATCAAATTGAAGATTATCCAGGAAGTATATCGGCATTGGAAGCCAAATTGAACTCCCAATGAATGGAGCTGACTGAAACAATGGCAACAGTTGGCTCCGATACTTCCAGGTCTCGTTTATGACATCTCAGTCCAATCCCTCTTTCTCTCATATTTTTTATTTTTGAACCTTTTATTTAACTAGTCAAGTCAGTTAAGTTAATATTCTCCTCACATAAATCGGGTGATATCAGAACAGATTTAGGGGAAGAGCTTTCACAGATTCAGATGAACACCCACTTTCACAGTAGTCGTCCTCTGTTAAAATGTTGATTTATCACCGCCTCTAATGTTCTTGATATACCGTTTCCTTTTGTGAGTTGAAGGAGATGCATGAAATAATGTTTATTGCCTGCTTACATTGAATCATAATTTACCCTCCAATATCCCTGTTTTTTGGCTTTGTTGGTATACCCCAGGTTTTGTGGAGGGAAACCTTTCTCTTCAAGCAGACTGCTCTGTCTCATGACGGTCTATGAATGGAACAGTAACTGTTTGCTCTGTCCTCCTAGGTGTCTGGGAGTCAGTTTGAGCATTTCATTGTGTTTTGGCCTGATTTTGGCTACATTCATTACTGATCTAAAGTGTGACGGAAAAGCAGCCAAGAAGTGCTCAGCATATGTGGGAAGTCCTTCAAGACTGTTGGAAAAGCATTCCAGATGAAGCCGGTTGAGAGAATGCCAAGAGTGTGCAAAGCTGTCATCAAGGCAAAGGATGGCTACTTTTGAAGAATCTAAAATATATTTTGATGTAACACTTTTTTGGTTACTACATGATTCCATATGTGTTATTTCATAGTTTTGATATCTTCACTATTATTCTACAATGTTGAAAATAGTAAAAATAAAAACCCTTGAATGAGTAGGTGTGTCCAAACATCTGAATGGTACTGTATATTTGAGCAATAAGGCCTGAGGAGGTGTAGTATATGGCCAATATACCACGGCTAAGGGCTGTTCTTATGTGCGACACAACAGAGTGCCTGGACACAGCCCTTAGCCGTGGTATATTGGCTATATATCACAAACCCCCGAGGTGCCTTATTGCTATTATAAACTAGTTACCAACGTAATTGTAGCAGTAAAAATAAATGTTTTGTCATACCCATGGTATACGGTCTGATATACCATGGCTGTCAGCCAATCAGCTTTCAGGGCTCGAACCACCCAGTTTATAATTTATTTTTGTCTACTGTAAATATGAGCACCCCACTGCTTTTGCAACTGCACCTTTGCCCTTGAAGTCCTGCGTCCACGTGTATGTGTAGACTACCATCTTCTTTGGACGCCAGGTCCCGGTAAATTCTTAACGGGAAAGAGTTGAACATTTTCTTTCTCTTCTGTTCATGCTGCTGGGTTGAACAGTGAGGTAGTGACAGATGCTACAATAACTCAGGTCTGTGTGTAGAGTGCCTTCAGAAAGCATTCATACACCTTGACTTACTCCACTTTGTGTTACAGCCTGAATTCAAAATGGATGACGAAATAAATCTCACCCATCTACACATTTAATATTTTTTTTGCAAATGTATTGAAAATGAAATATAGAAATATCTCATTTAGATAAGTATTCAAACCCCTGAGTCAATACATGTTAGAATCACCTTTGTCAGTGATTACAGCTGTGAACCTTTCTGGGTCTAACAGCTTTGCATACCTGGACTGTACAAAACTTGCACATTATTAAAAAAATTCTTCAAGCTCTGTCAAGTTGGTTGTTGACCATTACTAGACAGCCATTTAAGTATTGCCTTAGTTTAGGCTTAAATCGACTTGAAAATCTAAGTAACTCCAGTGTATATTTGGCCTTGTGTTTTAGGTTATTGTCCTGCTGAAAGGTGAATTTGTCTCCCAGTGTCTGTTGGAAGCAGACTAAACCAGGTTTTCCTCTAGGATTTTGCCTGTGCTTAGCTCTATTCCATTTTATTTTTATCCTATTGCCAATAACAAGCATACCCACAACATGATGCAGCCACCAGCATTTCCGAAAATATGAAGACTGGTACTCGTGTTTTGTTTGCCCCAAACATAAACCATGTATCCAAGATCTTCAAATGTTTTAATCCTTCTTGGTGTAATATCATTTGTGGATTCAAATAAAGTATTTAGTGTGTAAGGACATGTTTCATCATATTGAACAAAAGACACCAAGTCCTGTCTTTATGCTGCTTAGTTTAATTCAGACCAACCACCACAGTTCTTAGTTAAATCATACCAACCACCACAGTTCTTAGTTCAAATCAGACCAACCACCACAGTTCTTAGTGTTCTAGGTCTAGGTCCCATTCTAGGTCCCGTGTAGCTCAGTTGGTAGAGCATGGCGCTTGCAACGCCAGGGTTGTGGGTTCGTTTCCCACGGGGGGCCAGTACAAAAAAGTATGAATGTATGTACTTGTAAGTCGCTCTGGATAAGAGCGTCTGCTAAATGACTAAAATGTAGTTCAAATCAGACCAACCACCACAGTTCAGAAAATCAACCTTGTTTTGAAGAAATACTTTAGTACACAAAATGCACAAAGTATTATGTCACAGTGTTATTTGAAGAATAGTTTATTTTTGGGGTTAATGTTTTATTTCTCCATGCTTCCTCCTGACCGTGCCTTGCTGCAGCACAAGAGGGGCCTCATTATGTTTTTACTACACACAAATTATGCCTGACGAAATACACAATCAATGGGATTTACACATTTTGAACTTGACATGGAAATATGCAATTTACATAGATTTTACACTCAATTGAGACTTCAGAGGAGAGAAGACAGGAAAGAAAGACAAATCCACCCAATGAAGAGGAGGATATCCAAGAAGTCTCTCTGGTCTTTGTTCCTCGGAGAAGATCTCCTGCAAGACAAAAACGGTCAGCCCCAGTGTTTTACTTCCCAGTTGTGTGTGTGTGTGTGTGTGTGTGTGTGTGTGTGTGTGTGTGTGTGTGTGTGTGTGTGTGTGTGTGTGTGTGTGTGTGTGTGTGTGTGTGTGTGTGTGTGTGTGTGTGTGTGTGTGTGTGTGTGTGTGTGTGTGTGTGTGTGTGTGTGTGTGTGCATTACCGTATGCGTGCGTGCCTCACATTTAGCCACAGGTGTAAGCCACATCCAGGTACTTGTAGGTTCCTACACAGGGATCTCCATACAGAGAGTTGAACACCGGGACGTCACACTGGCTCTTCCCATTACACCTGTGTCAACAACAGGTACAGGTTAAAACTACAGTCATGTTTCTACAGTACTGGTTAAAACTACAGTCATGTTTCTACAGTACTGGTTAACACTACAGTCATGTTTCTACAGTACAGGTTAACACTACAGTCATGTTTCTACAGTACAGGTTAACACTACAGTCATGTTTCTACAGTACAGGTTGACACTACAGTCATGTTTCTACAGTACAGGTTGACACTACAGTACAGGTTAACACTACAGTCATGTTTCTACAGTACAGGTTAACACTACAGTCATGTTTCTACAGTACAGGTTAACACTACAGTCATGTTTCTACAGTACAAGGTAACACTACAGTCATGTTTCTACAGTACAGGTTAACACTACAGTCATGTTTCTACAGTACAGGTTAACACTACAGTCATGTTTCTACAGTACAGGTTAACACTACAGTCATGTTTCTACAGTACAAGGTTAACACTACAGTCATGTTTCTACAGTACAGGTTAACACTACAGTCATGTTTCTACAGTACAGGTTAACACTACAGTCATGTTTCTACAGTACAGGTTAACACTACAGTCATGTTTCTACAGTACAGGTTAACACTACAGTCATGTTTCTACAGTACAGGTTAACACTACAGTCATGTTTCTACAGTACAGGTTAACACTACAGTCATGTTTCTACAGTACAGGTTAACACTACAGTCATGTTTCTACAGTACAGGTTAACACTACAGTCATGTTTCTACAGTACAGGTTAACACTACAGTCATGTTTCTACAGTACAGGTTAACACTACAGTCATGTTTCTACAGTACAGGTTAACACTACAGTCATGTTTCTACAGTACAGGTTAACACTACAGTCATGTTTCTACAGTACAAGGTAACACTACAGTCATGTGTCTACAGTACAGGTTAACACTACAGTCATGTGTCTACAGTACAGGTTAACACTACAGTCATGTTTCTACAGTACAGGTTAACACTACAGTCATGTTTCTACAGTACAAGGTTAACACTACAGTCATGTTTCTACAGTACAGGTTAACACTACAGTCATGTTTCTACAGTACAGGTTAACACTACAGTCATGTTTCTACAGTACAGGTTAACACTACAGTCATGTTTCTACAGTACAGGTTAACACTACAGTCATGTTTCTACAGTACAGGTTAACACTACAGTCATGTTTCTACAGTACAGGTTAACACTACAGTCATGTTTCTACAGTACAGGTTAACACTACAGTCATGTTTCTACAGTACAATGTAACACTACAGTCATGTTTCTACAGTACAGGTTAACACTACAGTCATGTTTCTACAGTACAAGGTAACACTACAGTCATGTTTCTACAGTACTGGTTAACACTACAGTCATGTTTCTACAGTACAGGTTAACACTACAGTCATGTTTCTACAGTACAGGTTAACACTACAGTCATGTTTCTACAGTACAGGTTAACACTACAGTCATGTTTCTACAGTACAGGTTAACACTACAGTCATGTTTCTACAGTACAAGGTAACACTACAGTCATGTGTCTACAGTACAGGTTAACACTACAGTCATGTGTCTACAGTACAGGTTAACACTACAGTCATGTTTCTACAGTACAGGTTAACACTACAGTCATGTTTCTACAGTACAAGGTTAACACTACAGTCATGTTTCTACAGTACAGGTTAACACTACAGTCATGTTTCTACAGTACAGGTTAACACTAAAGTCATGTTTCTACAGTACAGGTTAACACTACAGTCATGTTTCTACAGTACAGGTTAACACTACAGTCATGTTTCTACAGTACAGGTTAACACTACAGTCATGTTTCTACAGTACAGGTTAACACTACAGTCATGTTTCTACAGTACAGGTTAACACTACAGTCATGTTTCTACAGTACAGGTTAACACTACAGTCATGTTTCTACAGTACAGGTTAACACTACAGTCATGTTTCTACAGTACAATGTAACACTACAGTCATGTTTCTACAGTACAGGTTAACACTACAGTCATGTTTCTACAGTACAGGTTAACACTACAGTCATGTTTCTACAGTACAGGTTAACACTACAGTCATGTTTCTACAGTACAGGTTAACACTACAGTCATGTTTCTACAGTACAATGTAACACTACAGTCATGTTTCTACAGTACAGGTTAACACTACAGTCATGTTTCTACAGTACAAGGTAACACTACAGTCATGTTTCTACAGTACTGGTTAACACTACAGTCATGTTTCTACAGTACAGGTTAACACTACAGTCATGTTTCTACAGTACAGGTTAACACTACAGTCATGTTTCTACAGTACAGGTTAACACTACAGTCATGTTTCTACAGTACAGGTTAACACTACAGTCATGTTTCTACAGTACAAGGTAACACTACAGTCATGTGTCTACAGTACAGGTTAACACTACAGTCATGTGTCTACAGTACAGGTTAACACTACAGTCATGTTTCTACAGTACAGGTTAACACTACAGTCATGTTTCTACAGTACAAGGTTAACACTACAGTCATGTTTCTACAGTACAGGTTAACACTACAGTCATGTTTCTACAGTACAGGTTAACACTACAGTCATGTTTCTACAGTACAGGTTAACACTACAGTCATGTTTCTACAGTACAGGTTAACACTACAGTCATGTTTCTACAGTACAGGTTAACACTACAGTCATGTTTCTACAGTACAGGTTAACACTACAGTCATGTTTCTACAGTACAGGTTAACACTACAGTCATGTTTCTACAGTACAATGTAACACTACAGTCATGTTTCTACAGTACAGGTTAACACTACAGTCATGTTTCTACAGTACAAGGTAACACTACAGTCATGTTTCTACAGTACTGGTTAACACTACAGTCATGTTTCTACAGTACAGGTTAACACTACAGTCATGTTTCTACAGTACAGGTTAACACTACAGTCATGTTTCTACAGTACAGGTTAACACTACAGTCATGTTTCTACAGTACAGGTTAACACTACAGTCATGTTTCTACAGTACAAGGTAACACTACAGTCATGTGTCTACAGTACAGGTTAACACTACAGTCATGTGTCTACAGTACAGGTTAACACTACAGTCATGTTTCTACAGTACAGGTTAACACTACAGTCATGTTTCTACAGTACAAGGCTAACACTACAGTCATGTTTCTACAGTACAGGTTAACACTACAGTCATGTTTCTACAGTACAGGTTAACACTACAGTCATGTTTCTACAGTACAGGTTAACACTACAGTCATGTTTCTACAGTACAGGTTAACACTACAGTCATGTTTCTACAGTACAGGTTAACACTACAGTCATGTTTCTACAGTACAGGTTAACACTACAGTCATGTTTCTACAGTACAGGTTAACACTACAGTCATGTTTCTACAGTACAGGTTAACACTACAGTCATGTTTCTACAGTACAGGTTAACACTACAGTCATGTTTCTACAGTACAGGTTAACACTACAGTCATGTTTCTACAGTACAGGTTAACACTACAGTCATGTTTCTACAGTACAGGTTAACACTACAGTCATGTTTCTACAGTACAGGTTAACACTACAGTCATGTTTCTACAGTACAGGTTAACACTACAGTCATGTTTCTACAGTACAGGTTAACAATACAGTCATGTTTCTACAGTACAGGTTAACACTACAGTCATGTTTCTACAGTACAGGTTAACACTACAGTCATGTTTCTACAGTACAGGTTAACACTACAGTCATGTTTCTACAGTACAGGTTAACACTACAGTCATGTTTCTACAGCACAGGTTAACACTACAGTCATGTTTCTACAGTACAAGTTAACACTACAGTCATGTTTCTACAGTACAGGTTAACACTACAGTCATGTGTCTACAGTACAGGTTAACACTACAGTCATGTTTCTACAGTACAGGTTAACACTACAGTCATGTGTCTACAGTACAGGTTAACACTACAGTCATGTTTCTACAGTACAGGTTAACACTACAGTCATGTTTCTACAGTACAGGTTAACACTACAGTCATGTTTCTACAGTACAGGTTAACAATACAGTCATGTTTCTACAGTACAGGTTAACACTACAGTCATGTTTCTACAGTACAAGGTAACACTACAGTCATGTTTCTACAGTACAAGGTAACACTACAGTCATGTTTCTACAGTACAGGTTAACACTACAGTCATGTTTCTACAGTACAGGTTAACACTACAGTCATGTTTCTACAGTACAGGTTAACACTACAGTCATGTTTCTACAGTACAGGTTAACACTACAGTCATGTTTCTACAGTACAATGTAACACTACAGTCATGTTTCTACAGTACAGGTTAACACTACAGTCATGTGTCTACAGTACAGGTTAACACTACAGTCATGTGTCTACAGTACAGGTTAACACTACAGTCATGTTTCTACAGTACAGGTTAACACTACAGTCATGTTTCTACAGTACAATGTAACACTACAGTCATGTTTCTACAGTACAGGTTAACACTACAGTCATGTTTCTACAGTACAAGGTAACACTACAGTCATGTTTCTACAGTACTGGTTAACACTACAGTCATGTTTCTACAGTACAGGTTAACACTACAGTCATGTTTCTACAGTACAGGTTAACACTACAGTCATGTTCCTACAGTACAGGTTAACACTACAGTCATGTTTCTACAGTACAGGTTAACACTACAGTCATGTTTCTACAGTACAAGGTAACACTACAGTCATGTGTCTACAGTACAGGTTAACACTACAGTCATGTGTCTACAGTACAGGTTAACACTACAGTCATGTTTCTACAGTACAGGTTAACACTACAGTCATGTTTCTACAGTACAAGGTTAACACTACAGTCATGTTTCTACAGTACAGGTTAACACTACAGTCATGTTTCTACAGTACAGGTTAACACTACAGTCATGTTTCTACAGTACAGGTTAACACTACAGTCATGTTTCTACAGTACAGGTTAACACTACAGTCATGTTTCTACAGTACAGGTTAACACTACAGTCATGTTTCTACAGTACAGGTTAACACTACAGTCATGTTTCTACAGTACAGGTTAACACTACAGTCATGTTTCTACAGTACAGGTTAACACTACAGTCATGTTTCTACAGTACAGGTTAACACTACAGTCATGTTTCTACAGTACAGGTTAACACTACAGTCATGTTTCTACAGTACAGGTTAACACTACAGTCATGTTTCTACAGTACAGGTTAACACTACAGTCATGTTTCTACAGTACAGGTTAACACTACAGTCATGTTTCTACAGTACAGGTTAACACTACAGTCATGTTTCTACAGTACAGGTTAACAATACAGTCATGTTTCTACAGTACAGGTTAACAATACAGTCATGTTTCTACAGTACAGGTTAACACTACAGTCATGTTTCTACAGTACAGGTTAACACTACAGTCATGTTTCTACAGTACAGGTTAACACTACAGTCATGTTTCTACAGTACAGGTTAACACTACAGTCATGTTTCTACAGTACAGGTTAACACTACAGTCATGTTTCTACAGTACAGGTTAACACTACAGTCATGTTTCTAAAGTACAGGTTAACACTACAGTCATGTTTCTACAGTACAGGTTAACACTACAGTCATGTTTCTACAGTACAGGTTAACACTACAGTCATGTTTCTACAGTACAAGGTAACACTACAGTCATGTTTCTACAGTACTGGTTAACACTACAGTCATGTTTCTACAGTACAGGTTAACACTACAGTCATGTTTCTACAGTACAGGTTAACACTACAGTCATGTTTCTACAGTACAGGTTAACACTACAGTCATGTTTCTACAGTACAGGTTAACACTACAGTCATGTTTCTACAGTACAAGGTAACACTACAGTCATGTGTCTACAGTACAGGTTAACACTACAGTCATGTGTCTACAGTACAGGTTAACACTACAGTCATGTTTCTACAGTACAGGTTAACACTACAGTCATGTTTCTACAGTACAAGGTTAACACTACAGTCATGTTTCTACAGTACAGGTTAACACTACAGTCATGTTTCTACAGTACAGGTTAACACTACAGTCATGTTTCTACAGTACAGGTTAACACTACAGTCATGTTTCTACAGTACAGGTTAACACTACAGTCATGTTTCTACAGTACAGGTTAACACTACAGTCATGTTTCTACAGTACAGGTTAACACTACAGTCATGTTTCTACAGTACAGGTTAACACTACAGTCATGTTTCTACACTACAGTCATGTTTCTACAGTACAGGTTAACACTACAGTCATGTTTCTACAGTACAGGTAACACTACAGTCATGTTTCTACAGTACAGGTAACACTACAGTCATGTTTCTACAGTACAGGTTAACACTACAGTCATGTTTCTACAGTACAGGTTAACACTACAGTCATGTTTCTACAGTACAGGTTAACACTACAGTCATGTTTCTACAGTACAGGTTAACACTACAGTCATGTTTCTACAGTACAGGTTAACACTACAGTCATGTTTCTACAGTACAAGGTAACACTACAGTCATGTGTCTACAGTACAGGTTAACACTACAGTCATGTGTCTACAGTACAGGTTAACACTACAGTCATGTTTCTACAGTACAGGTTAACACTACAGTCATGTTTCTACAGTACAGGTTAACACTACAGTCATGTTTCTACAGTACAGGTTAACACTACAGTCATGTTTCTACAGTACAGGTTAACACTACAGTCATGTTTCTACAGTACAGGTTAACACTACAGTCATGTTTCTACAGTACAGGTTAACACTACAGTCATGTTTCTACAGTACAGGTTAACACTACAGTCATGTTTCTACAGTACAGGTTAACACTACAGTCATGTTTCTACAGTACAGGTTAACACTACAGTCATGTTTCTACAGTACAGGTTAACACTACAGTCATGTTTCTACAGTACAGGTTAACACTACAGTCATGTTTCTACAGTACAGGTTAACACTACAGTCATGTTTCTACAGTACAGGTTAACACTACAGTCATGTTTCTACAGTACAGGTTAACACTACAGTCATGTTTCTACAGTACAGGTTAACACTACAGTCATGTTTCTACAGTACAGGTTAACACTACAGTCATGTTTCTACAGTACAGGTTAACACTACAGTCATGTTTCTACAGTACAGGTTAACACTACAGTCATGTTTCTACAGTACAGGTTAACACTACAGTCATGTTTCTACAGTACAGGTTAACACTACAGTCATGTTTCTACAGTACAGGTTAACACTACAGTCATGTTTCTACAGTACAGGTTAACACTACAGTCATGTTTCTACAGTACAGGTTAACACTACAGTCATGTTTCTACAGTACAGGTTAACACTACAGTCATGTTTCTACAGTACAGGTTAACACTACAGTCATGTTTCTACAGTACAGGTTAACACTACAGTCATGTTTCTACAGTACAGGTTAACACTACAGTCATGTTTCTACAGTACAGGTTAACACTACAGTCATGTTTCTACAGTACAGGTTAACACTACAGTCATGTTTCTACAGTACAGGTTAACACTACAGTCATGTTTCTACAGTACAGGTTAACACTACAGTCATGTTTCTACAGTACAGGTTAACACTACAGTCATGTTTCTACAGTACAGGTTAACACTACAGTCATGTTTCTACAGTACAGGTTAACACTACAGTCATGTTTCTACAGTACAGGTTAACACTACAGTCATGTTTCTACAGTACAGGTTAACACTACAGTCATGTTTCTACAGTACAGGTTAACACTACAGTCATGTTTCTACAGTACAGGTTAACACTACAGTCATGTTTCTACAGTACAGGTTAACACTACAGTCATGTTTCTACACTACAGTCATGTTTCTACAGTACAGGTTAACACTACAGTCATGTTTCTACAGTACAGGTTAACACTACAGTCATGTTTCTACAGTACAGGTTAACACTACAGTCATGTTTCTACAGTACAGGTTAACACTACAGTCATGTTTCTACAGTACAGGTTAACACTACAGTCATGTTTCTACAGTACAGGTTAACACTACAGTCATGTTTCTACAGTACAGGTTAACACTACAGTCATGTTTCTACAGTACAGGTTAACACTACAGTCATGTTTCTACAGTACAGGTTAACACTACAGTCATGTTTCTACAGTACAGGTTAACACTACAGTCATGTTTCTACAGTACAGGTTAACACTACAGTCATGTTTCTACAGTACAGGTTAACACTACAGTCATGTTTCTACAGTACAGGTTAACACTACAGTCATGTTTCTACATGTTTCTACAGTACAGGTTAACACTACAGTCATGTTTCTACAGTACAGGTTAACACTACAGTCATGTTTCTACAGTAACAGGTTAACACTACAGTCATGTTTCTACAGTACAGGTTAACACTACAGTCATGTTTCTACAGTACAGGTTAACACTACAGTCATGTTTCTACAGTACAGGTTAACACTACAGTCATGTTTCTACAGTACAGGTTAACACTACAGTCATGTTTCTACAGTACAGGTTAACACTACAGTCATGTTTCTACAGTACAGGTTAACACTACAGTCATGTTTCTACAGTACAGGTTAACACTACAGTCATGTTTCTACAGTACAGGTTAACACTACAGTCATGTTTCTACAGTACAGGTTAACACTACAGTCATGTTTCTACAGTACAGGTTAACACTACAGTCATGTTTCTACAGTACAGGTTAACACTACAGTCATGTTTCTACAGTACAGGTTAACACTACAGTCATGTTTCTACAGTACAGGTTAACACTACAGTCATGTTTCTACAGTACAGGTTAACACTACAGTCATGTTTCTACAGTACAAGGTTAACACTACAGTCATGTTTCTACAGTACAAGGTTAACACTACAGTCATGTTTCTACAGTACAGGTTAACACTACAGTCATGTTTTCTACAGTACAGGTTAACACTACAGTCATGTTTCTACAGTACAGGTTAACACTACAGTCATGTTTCTACAGTACAGGTTAACACTACAGTCATGTTTCTACAGTACAGGTTAACACTACAGTCATGTTTCTACAGTACAGTCATGTTTCTACAGTACAGGTTAACACTACAGTCATGTTTCTACAGTACAGGGTAACACTACAGTCATGTTTTCTACAGTACAAGGTTAACACTACAGTCATGTGTCTACAGTACAGGTTAACACTACAGTCATGTTTCTACACTACAGTCATGTTTCTACAGTACAGGTTAACACTACAGTCATGTTTCTACAGTACAGGTTAACACTACAGTCATGTTTCTACAGTACAGGTTAACACTACAGTCATGTTTCTACAGTACAGGTTAACACTACAGTCATGTTTCTACAGGTAACAGGTTAAACACTACAGTCATGTTTCTACAGTACAGGTTAACACTACAGTCATGTTTTCTACAGTAACAGGTAACACTACAGTCCTGTTTCTACAGTACAGGTTAACACTACAGTCATGTGTCTACAGTACAGGTTAACACTACAGTCATGTTTCTACAGTACAGTTAACACTACAGTCATGT